>NW_011369214.1:351515-399758 GCF_000735185.1 Notothenia coriiceps | reverse complement strand
GTTGGGAGAGAGACTCGGAGCACGGGTCTTGTTTTATTCCGAGTTTCTTCTTTTCTGGCTTTTGGGCCTGACGACGCGTTCATTCATATTGTGGCAGCTGTAGTTTAAAGTACATAATGTTAATAGTTTTCACGTTATAATTCAACAGCGATCGAGTTTTTATACAGGTGGGGTGGTAAAATTTGATACCTTTACTTGTTTCTTGTTTGGTATCAACATTTGTCTGTTCCCTGTTTTATGGATGATATCCTCACGTCAGTTCACATATGCATGGTAGTGTCCACGACTTGGTTTAAATTTTAATAGTCCTCACCTTGTAATTTTCAAACAGTGATCTAGTTTTTATACATGTGGTGTTAAAAATTTTGAAAATTTACTTGTCTCGACAAAATTTTGTGAGACTCTCTGTTTCTTTTGAGGTTGTAACCGTTGACTAATTGAAAAAATAACACCTCCGAACCTGAACTATTCTACGGGAGCACGGGGAGAACAAGGGAAACTTACGGACTTGTATTGTCGCCTTCTATACATAGTACATGTAACGACCCAATAACCCACTAAAAATTGTGTCGGCCGCAGCGATCATATGGGTTACACCTGCGACCGTTGGCGTAAATGTCGCCGTACTGTAATGTACGAATGAAAATCTGCGAAAATAGGTTTCGCCTGAATGATGGTTAGGCCACACTCCCTTAGGCGGTGTCTCCCGTAAAACTGTCCAACAACGTGTTTTAGGTTCGCGCGTGTCTTCTTTAGACTCTCGTCTGTAAAGTGCTCGCGTGTCTTTGTCGGACTCACGCTCCTCTTTCCAAAATTCGACCCTTGTTGTCCCTTGGACATTCGTCTTTAATAGACTCACGTTCGCATGGCAAACTCGTCTTCGCTCGTTTAGATCGCGTTCGTCCGTGATAAACTCACACGTTCTTTACACTCATGTCCAAACTCCCTTCTTTATGTATAAGAGCTTGCACTTAGCTACTTCTTCATACGAGAGTTGTAAATTTTGGTGCGAGAACCCCTATTTCATCCCCTTTATTGGCGCGTATACAAAGGATACACGGTAGTGTGACGCGTCAGTGCACGCACGCCGACTATGAAGAGAGCGAAAGGAAGAGTATGACGGACAGGAAAGGGAGATTAGAAGGTCACCATAACAAAGAGACAAAAAAGAGGGCCGGACTGTAAGTCCGAGCATTTTCAACTTAGTGGCGAGACACGCGACGCTACATCACCTGACCCCTCGCGCCGTCGACCGACCAGGCGAGCCCCGAGTCAGACGTAAAGTAGGTTGAAACGTAATTACTTTTGTTAAAGTGTTGTCCTGGGACTGTTTGAGTGTTTTGTTTACTAAGTTTATACACTGAATGAAAGCTTTTGACCGAAGACTTCCTGAGAAGAAACGTCTTACTTTTTTAGGAAGTTAAACAGGGCACGTCCCTACAAAACAAACCTGCTACGGCCAGGTTAAAAAAGTAAAAGTCGAAAGCAATGACTCGTGGAGAGGTGTATTTTGTGTGACTCCGGCGAGGAGAGGTAAAGATTGCGAAAAACACTTCCGGTTGCAAATTTTGAGGAGAAACATAGCAGAAAAACGGGAGTACATGTAGCCCTAATTAGTTGTCTGTTATTTTTTCTGTCGCGCTTTTGAAGCGCCCCCTGCGCAGTCTCGACTATGTTTATGTTAGAAAATAAAAAATCAAATAAACATAAATTTTGTTATAGTTACGATAACGTATAAAGTAAAAGTTTTATTTTTGTTTTTAATAATTTTTTTTAACATAAACGTTGCGCGGTATTCGAGACTAACGACACACACGACACACACATCGTTAATCCCCTACACGTAGAGGAGGACTCTCGGCAGGCTACGCGTAGAGCTAGCAACGGTGGCGATGACTATGAATGCCTAGTAAACTTGTGGTCCGCTACGCTATGCATGCTAAGTGGGGACACGCCTATGTCAAGCTATGCTAAACTAAGTTGTAATACGCTAAGCCCCGCTATGCTATGCTAAGTGTGCTACGTCTTTTATTACTATGAAGGATACCATGCTGTCTCCAAAACAAAAATAAGGGACTATACGCGTTTAGTATAGTAATTGTTTTTTCACGAAAGTATAAACCATGACTGTAACTCGTGTAGGGTAGTACGGCAAAAAAAAATGGAAATAAAAGCTTTCGAGAGGTCTCATGTTACATATTGTGGAGTGTCAAATATTAAAGTACAAACTTCACATAAACGTAAACGAAGATACTAAAATTAGATAACCAGTTATATGTACAGATGATATACCATCGGTATACGAGGGATAAATAGTCGACGGTCAAAGAAGAACTAACAACGAAATAATTTGTGAGTAAAGTAATCAAGGATATGAGATGGGTAACTACGAGATTATCGGATCACCAAAAAAGAAAAATTAATACACTAATGTTTTTTTATATTAATTATGTTATATGGAAAGTAGGTCCATAAATATTGACGAATGGTCCATTCCTTTCTGTAAATTAATAAATAACCGGTGTCCGACGACAATTTGATTTGTAGTGGAGAGCAGACTGTCTTGTGGAGTGACTCTCACTAAATTGAGTATACAGATTGAAAGTCCAAAGAGAAAAGTCGGCGTCTTGGGTGCAGCCGAGAAATACACGGCAGCGATGTCAAAGGAGCCCCTTTGATGAACACATGAAATTTCGCCGAGTCGTAGCAATTGTTAAACGCTCACTAAAAAGGCTTCAACCTGGCCAGCACATCATATTACAACGGCTGTCTACATATGGTAGTCCTCGCATGAACTACCCCACGCCGACGACCTACTATGACACACATACGTTTCAGGCGTAAAGATCCTGCCTTAGATACATAGTACCGACATCTGGACAATTCATTATTTCGATGGAGTATGTTTCCAGATGCCTAATGGAATAATGAGAGGTACTGGACGCCATTGATATATCGTATTTCCCCCTGAAAAAAAAATGTGGCAGAAAGAACTTGGTTAGGCTTCACAACGGTTTGCAACTCAACATCCAAGGTACACACAACTATTGACTCGAAGAGCCGGGGCATCACCGCTTCATTTATAGTTTCTAGCAGGACGACTCGCAAGTGTATCTACTCCCTAAATAATACTTATTACCAAATGCTACGTTCTGCGATGGATTATAGAGAACAAACACAAGTGCGCCAATATTAAAAGTTACAACTGACATCGGCACCGTGGAGACAGGCCACGAGCACCTTGCAAATACGGCCAAAGAAAAGCTACCGCTTAGCTACACAGAAGTAGAGATATCGTTACCACATGACACGGCGAGATAATAAGCCAGGAAGAAGGGGAGATCAAACCTTTACTGATGTTAATTTTTGTCTTATTAAGTGCTTTTATGAATATTACGATAGTCAGTTTAAAACAGAAAAAAAACATAAGTGTCACTTAACTGTGAGTTTTTTCAATCCTACTTCCTCTAACCATGATGCATGATTACTGTTCAATGTGTTTATCTGTCCTGCGTAAAAAAAAGTTCTATCGACCTAATAAACTAACATATATAGAGTAAAATAAATGTAATATAGGTTGAACAGAAATTTTTTGTAACAATAGACTCACTATAACACCAAATTATGGGAAAAAATGTAATTGTTACGTAAATTGTTTACAACGGAGAATTGTTCGTTGTTCATAGTGTAGTTCATACAATACATGGTCGTTAAGTTCCGCAAGTGGTCTTGTTGTGACGGTAAAAAACAATATGAATACTCTTTTCATAATTGTCAATTTTAGTAGTGGAAAACCTCAAATTCCATTTATATGAACAATATCTTACGAATAGTTATCAAAGACGTCTTTACCGAAATAAAACGGACAGTAACTGTCAAGGAAATAATGTTTTCTCGTAGGGTTCGTGAAGATACTGTCAATCCTGATGGCAGTAAAACACATGATATTGAATATAATGTAGAAGAACTATCGTATAATAAAGATTTTTTTTTATTACCCGCAAAACAACACACCGGGGACTCCCTTGTTTCGCATCTACAATAGAAACAAGAAGAGACAAGTACACACCGTCCCACTGCCTCTCCTGTCCCCATTAACCGGGTCTTTTTTGTTTTCCAAAACGTTCTCCAACACACACACACACTCGAAGACATAGGAGCACACACATCCGAGGTTGGTGGAAGGAAGAGTCGGTCCTATTATAGTAACACGAGAGCACCTGCAAAACCTTGGCTCGGCGTCGGACACTGGCAAACTGAGGAATGAAGAAGGACCTCCTCCCCCACAACAGCGGGAATAAACGATAGCAGTATAAAACGTAGGTCCTGAGTCTTGGGGTGAAAGTAAAGGACTTGAGATGTCTCTTTAGTCCGAAACCCCTTTACAATTACTAGTAAGTGACAAACACCCACTATTCCCTACATTTCACCGGAACACACATTACTGGTGTCGAAATCTCAATGTCCTTCATAGAACTCTACATTAGACTGAAGTTGGAACGGAGGAGAAAGTCAGTAATGAGTGTAAGAGGAGCATTAGGAGACCGGGGGGAACACCAAAACACACACATAACCCCCGGTGTGAGCAGGGAGATGGGTCAATAGGGAGGAGATTTAGGATTACCCGGAGGTGCCCCATCGGGACAGACAGAGAGACAGACCAGACTAACAGGACCGAGACAAGGACAAGAGAAACCTGTTTTCCTAGTCGCTAGGCGAATCAGAGGGCAGTTTTGTATGATTAAGGGACAGTCGTCTGACCCTCGGAAGTCCACAAAGTAGGGTGTGACTTTTTCTGCCGTTTCCTCGCCTAGGACCACAAGGATGGTTTGGATTATATTTTTGTTCGAAACACAATCTGTAAAGTTAACCCCTTATTGTTATCGTATGTTAACAAAATATTGGACTGTTGGAAGTCACAGAGGAAAAGTTCTGGTAACAAACACAGAATATTTTACAGAAGACAACAATTTAAGCTGAGATCTCAAAGAGTTATGAGTTTAAAGGGGAGGAGCCTGAGGGAAATGAGCTGAGGATAGGAGCTATGAATCAGGGCGCGGGTGTCCTCCTACGCCGTTTCCTGACTCCTCCCCTTGGCTCCTCTCTCCTCCCCTTCGTCGTCCGCCAATCTCTTTACCTTGAGGAGAGACCTCGCCCAGGTAAAATTTCTCGCAAGGTAGCTACTACTGTCCTCCGTGTCGTCGTGAGACGAGACTACCTGTCCTACACAAGTACTGCTAGATATATAAATGAAATTAAGTAAGTGTCAGCTATTATTACTCCTGTTATTGCCGATGTTACGCCTGTATATTTGGTGAGAAACCTAATTGCTGCGATGCACTTTTATAATTAAATAAATATTTTCATTTACATTTTAAATTCATGGTGTGTTGCATTCTTTGTTTATAACTGTAGATATTATGGAAAATCATGACATTTTTTGAGCTTGGGTCCCTTAGGACCACAACATTTCTATTTTGGGTCTCATGCTGAAAAAGTTTGGGAACCCCTGTCGTAGTGAAATCAGAAATCATGAAAACAGGAAACACCTTTAACACCAACTCAGCCACTAGCAATGTTTGAGGCATCGTCGTCTTTGGACGTAACACCCCCTGAACCGTCTTATCACAAGATACAACTATTCTGTAGCCAATAAAGAAATGTTTGTCAAAAACAAATACACATAGTTTATAGCCAGAAATATCATTAGACGTTCCTTCATCAATGACATTCATTCAATTCAATATATGTTTAACTCCTGCCCTACAGACTACATCTGATTAACCCCCACCACAACAATGGTGTCATATTCCTAGTTTGGACATAACGTTGTCATGGCTAACCTCTCGTATGATGGGTGTTGGAGTGAGGTGTGTATGCAGTACTAATACACTGAGCTGACTAGGAGCAGGAAGCCAGCCTGACTGACTCAGGATCAGCATGAAAACGCTGATGTTGACCCCTGGAGCTCTGACTGTTCGGTCAGAGCGCTCATCAGGGGAAAGGTCAAGGGTCATGTTAGTGTGTGTTGACATTAGCTAGTCACCAAGGCAATCTTAGCACACTGTTTGTAGATGCACTTTTCCAGTCATCACTCAGGAGTCACTGCTTATATGAAGAGAAATGGGGATAAGAGGAGGAAGAGCTGTCACACAGAAGCCCGGCATGGATGCATTGTGGGAAAGCAGGGAAGGGGGGTGGGAGGGAAGGAGAAAGAGGGATGGGTTTATGACCCTGTGAGAAAAAAAGAATCTGCATCCAAACTCTTTTGGTTTTAGGGCCTTAGTTAATCTCTGGTTGATGAGCAAGAGAAGGACGGACACACACATTGAGAGAAACAAAAAGAGAATGGAGGAATAATGATTCAAAAGAATAACAATTTGTTTTTACTTCGATACATTGACACGCAACCGGTAAAAACATTAAAGGGAAAAAGGTGTTCGGAAAGGAGTTTTATCTCGTGAGAGCGGGTGATAAAAAGGCTGAGATAAGGACAGACATAAGGTCAAAGTCCAAGAGTGACACAAACCCGAGTTAAAGGGGCGACAGGAGAAAGTGAAAGACAGAAATAAGAAAAGCATGTGAAAGGGCACGAGTGCTGACATCACAGTGAAGCAGCAAGGAGGGAAACGAAACAGAAATAAAGAGAAAGAGAATTTCCACCGTGGCTCAGTTGGATCACATCCAGTAGATGAAACTGTTCTTCCTTCCTGGTTTATTTATAGTGGGGTTTTTTAACTGGATAGAAACATACCAAAAATTTGTTTCGAATGAAAATTAGTTTTTTTGCGGAAATTAGAAAAATATCTGTACTTTTGCACATCCCCTGATCCATGTGTTTCCACTATTCTGCAAAAAAATCTGTTTAAAAAAAAACTATTATAAAGCATATTAAGGTCATAACTGTATTTTCCCTGTCTTCATTGTTATGTACTAAATCACTAAAAAGACACCTAAAGACAATAACAAATGTTTTGTCCAAACCTACTTAAAAACTGATTTTGAATTTGCCATGTAGATAATGACCATTTATTTGAATACAATTACACTTATCAAATCAATGAATTCACATCGTAATAATTGAGGAACAATGAAAACACGAGTTAAACGCCATACTAGAGTAGCATCAGCTAACATGATCACAAAGACAATGCTAACATGCTTATGTTGAGCAGGCTTAAAGTTGAACAAGTTCACCGTCTTGGTTTAGCATATTAGCATGCTAACACTTTATAATGGGTTATCTCTTATGGCTAATGGGAATGTCATTAGATTTGCAGGGTTTTGCCCATAAACCAAAAATATTGGGCCAATAAAACCTTTGATCTGTTGATGGCGCTAGTTGGGAATGTCAGATAATCACCAAAGTCAGAAGGGTTCATCCTCTGGGGACCATGCATGTACACATTTCCCAGAAGTCAATCAAACATTTGCTGAGATATAAAAAATGTGGTTGACCATCTATTGAGTGAAAAAGCCGGCCCATTAAAAAAGTGCAACAGCTTTACTTCTGTCTGACATTAAACTTCCTGGCTACGTTAGCGCCTCGCTTAGCGACACATGTACCGGGCTGAGAATGAAGGAGCGGTGGTAAAGAGGGTGAGGGTGAGGTGTGTTTGTGAGAGCGGGGGAGAAAGAGCAAGACATCTATAGGGTCGTGAGAGAAATGAGGAAGAAGAGGAATTAAAACACTCAGACGATGAGGTCAGTGGATGGGAAAGGACCAAAGACAAAAAGTGAGGCAATGAAAGGGCCAGGGGCAGAGAATGTGAAGAGTGTACACAAATATAGGGGACCCTAACACATAACCACGGTAACCGGGCCCATCATTTTAACCCCAGCTGTTGTTGTTACCATGGACACCTCTCAATTAGGACCCTCCCTCCAGCGTCCTGTCCGCTGGCTTTTCATCAGGCAATTGACCCCGGCTCCTGAAGAAGCTGTAATTATCGGCTGTCAAGAGTCCTCGTCGCCATGACGTCAACATTTACATTCAGCCCTAAAGGTCTCCGCCACACAGGCCTCTCTTTATCTGGCTCCTTTGTTTTAGTCACATGACAACTCAAGATGACACATGGTCAGTAGTAGCGATGTAACAACAATTACTCACAAGTAATTCATTGGGGTGAATTTCCTCATCATGTTTATATATAAAAAGGCCTTTAACCTCGACATCGTGGTAGAGAATTGACAATATTTTTTTATGCAGGGCGGCTATCATTTATTTTGTTTAACTTGTTTAAGATTATTTAATTGTTTGTTTTCCACAAGAAAAATATGTGTCTCTTATGGGTAAGTTGAGATACTAAAAAAAAAATATTTTAGTTTATTATGTCTTGATAAATGTTGTGATAATATCGAATATAGTTTATTATTTTGTCCAGTATAATCGCAACTTCAAATGTTCTTATTGTGGCATTCCTAATTTGTAGTTGTATCCCCTTTAACCCTTAAACTTCTAACATGTTTGTCAAAACTGTTCATTGATATATCAGTAATAAGTCATCTATCAAACAAGGATGGTAAATATTTACTGATTTCATCCGGCCCGATGTAAAGGACTTCCCACAATTCCCTGTTTTATACCATTGCAAATGATGAGAATGTATCCCTGGGAAGTTCAGTTTTGTTTAATGACAATACATGTTGGCTGCAGCTGTCATATGCTGCATGTTTTATTATCTACGAGGGAAAAACAAGTCAAATATTTCAAAGGTGGATTATTATCTTAATATATATTTATTTTAGTGACTTTTACTGTATAGCCTCTTCCTCACTGGATGTAACGCTCTGTATCCCCATGATAAACACTCCATCTGTGTCAGCAGGCCTCTGGTTCGCTGTCTTAATGGGTTCGGTGATAAAACTGTCCGAGAATAGCTTGTTAAATGTATCAAGTAGCCTGGATCAACTATACAAAAACTCCCTCTAACTCATGGAGAACTTTCACTTGAGTTTTATAGGTCCAGAGGCTTGCATGTATTTGTCTTTAGTACATAAGAGTGTGTTGTACGCAGGCAGGTGTGACGTGAAGTAGAAGACCACCAACACTGGCCATAAAACAAGAGGAGGGGGAGCGGTCGTACATCACAGACAGGCTGAAGCTCCTCTCTTTCACTAATGGCCCTGTGGCAGAAAACACACTCACACCAACACACACACACATTGCAGCTCTGTTCACTATGTGGCGGGACAGGAAATGAATGAATGTGTATCTGGGTGAGCCTGGGGGCAGAATTGTGCCCGACGGGTACAACGAGTTGGAAAGTGATCAATGGCAGCGTTAATGACTCCACAGGTTCATTACAGAGTCAGGTATGTTTCCACTTACATAAAGGGACAGTAATCCTTTCTTAACAAGCTCATAGGGAGATGAGTTCAAGACCAGTGTTTGAACATTTGTATGGAAAATGTGGACTTGGTGAGGTGTGGGAATAACAGAGAGGAGGGGGATGACTACTGTGGGAAAGAAAAACAGATGTGCTGATATAAGAGGAGTGAGGAGTGTGGCCCAAAACAGAAAAGAGATTACACAATAATAAAAGGCAACTCTATTTTCATTATGTATGGATCATTCTGGCCACAATTCAAGATGATAAAGCATTATGATCATTTGTTATAATAATACTGTTACATAGCAACATGTTTAAGGTGAATCCCTCTGTGTGAATGTAAAGCCATTTGTGTTCAAAGCATTAACCATTGGGGAGAGAGACACTATATCAAAGAGAGAGAGGAGAGTGCTGATGGACCTTATTGACGGCAGATAATCTATCTGCCGTCACTGTTAGTGTTATTGACTGCAGGCTTGCTCCTCTGGGCTTCAACAACACATAGTTGACAGAGCAGAAAGCCTTCAATAGACACAGACAACACCTTTAAACAATTTACAGAGATCGAAGCATGATGAGTCTAGGTGGACCGACTTAGTCTACAACACACATTTAACAGAAAGCAAACAAGAGAGATGAACACTGCGAGGAACCCATGAGGCTGAAATAAGACAAATCTAGGGGAATCCACACATTTTTTTAATAGAACTAGTGTAGGTCCACCCACAAAAAGAAAATCAAGGGGTAGTCCAATAAAATGTATAGAAATCCACAAAAATAAAGAAAAACCTAGGTAAATCTATGGTAAGTCCACAATAACAAAGTACAGATGCACACAGGCATAAATAATGGACCTAGATCCTCATACAAACAGACTATTGAGGCTTGCTCAATACCACCGCTCTATACACACAGCCTGTGTCAACTCTGAAGGTTATCTGAGCTGACTGTCCACAGTGTCCCAGAGGCAGGATATATTTATATATGGACACAGATATCTGTCTCTAAGTAAATATGTATGTACTTATATCATTCAGGAGATGGATTCCCCAGTTTTAGTTTGTAAATTTCTTTAAGTGTGTGTTTTGTATCCTGCTGACACATATCCCTTTTGTTTATCTGTGTTGTTTAAAAGAAAACCTCGTAAGAAAAAATAAGATATTTGAGCATGTCCGCACAAACACACACACAGGGGATGAAGAGAAACCCCTGTGTCCTATTTCGAGTGTTGCTGCCGCCTTTAAAGCCTCACAGCATGTTCCTAAAACTTGTAGTAAAAAGCACCTCTATCTTGGAAATGAACCTGAGGGCCAAAGCAAAGATGGCAGCTTAAATTCTACGAGGCGGTGAGAAAGAACAACATGGACAGATACAATATCTTCCCCATCGTTTCTGGTTTCTCTCAACACTGACAGTCTGTAAACTCATGAACTACAGAGCAGCCGCCGCGGTGTCACACTGAGAAAACACTACATTTCCCATGTTGCCCCTCTGGCTTCAGGAAGCCTGCAGGGCCTGATGGGAGTCTGGGGAAGCAGGAAGTAGACAGGAAGCAGCAGAGCGTCACACAGTGCAGTTTTAAAGAGACACCAGCGGCGTATATTGTTCTGTTTTGTTTGCTGTGCTATGAGTGGCTCATGGCTACACATTTATACACAATGGGAGTTAGAATATGTAAATGAACCCATCAATACTTAATAATATTGAAGGCATTCAAAGTTCCTACAATTAAATATTTTTTGAATGGCCAGAGTTTCAAAGCAATATTAGACTATGATTCCCCGTAATATTCACTAAAAGTCGTATAATACTTATCATGCTCTCTTAAAGGACTTGCTATATACATTTTGGGATAGTGGCTCAATACTTTTTCTTAAATCAAAAGATAATTTAAGACATGTTTATATTGCAACACACTTCAGGAAACAACATTGCTGAGCCGAGCAGCGCTTCCCTGAAGCATCTTAATCAGAAAGGGGAGTTTAATGACCAGTTCCACAAGACAATTTGGCAGCAATAACCTAAAAACCTTATTAATTCCAGGTTAGAGAGCTAATGAGATTTCCATCTATGATTGCTGCTGACATCATTTGAATCTCTTCCTCGAGCTGGGATATTTCTGATGCTAAAGATGGACTCTGAACTCCACACCACTGTGCAGAAATGCTGGGACATTTAAATGGCTCTCTTTTATGCCATAACCTTTATGTTCTTTTTCAGTTTCTGCTCAGGAGGATTTCAAACTCTGAATGAGCGGTGGGTCGGGATGGCTGACAAAAAAAAATCTTACATTTAAATTGGGTGCTTGCTAAAAGGATGAAAAAGAAAATAACTTTCAATTCTTTGTTTGTTGAGACACATGGAAAGATCAAGACTATGTCCAGTACGGTAAATAAGAAGCTACAACTAGAGATTAAATAGCTTAGCATAAAGTATGGAAACAGGAGGTAACACTACTACTAACACATCTAAAGCTTACCAATTTACACTTTTTATCTTATTTGTTTAATATTTACAAAAGCAAAAGTGTAAACAATACAAGTTGTGATTGGTGGAGGGTAAAATGGATGCTTTTCCCGCTGTTTTCTGTCGTCAGTCGATGCTAAACTAATCTATTGGCGACTATCTGTTGATGAGATGTGTATGATGACATAGGGTGGCGATAAAATATATTGTTATACTTTAAACAAGGCGATCTGTTTATCTTTTTTTTTTATATATATATACATATATATAAATGAAGCAAAACATAATCTAAAGAAAACACTGTTACATTAACAGTTACTTTTTTTGTACAACCTGAATAGTGAGATCTACATTTATCATATTACTTCTATATTCCATATCAAAATATTTTTTTCTGTAATTTCACCAAATGTTTGAAAAAAAGCCTATATTAGGAATAAAATTGTAGGATTCTTAACGTATAGAATTGACAAATAATAGATTGTATCTAACCAAATATTCTGCTTCTATCTAATTTTTTTGCCATTTGCCACTAAACAAAAGCATCCTTTTGAATCGGGCAGCACCAAAAATATACCACCACAATATCGAAATAAATGTTATTTCCAATTTGTTTCAAGAGTTATAAAGGGTCAGACAATATGTCACAGATGTTTGCTTCATTAAAAAAACCTTAATAGTAGCTTGAATGAAAAAAAAAGGTACGTCATCCCTACAATAATGGTACTAGCGACAAATCTTGCACTCTTAATTCATCCATCTGTACTTTTCATTCCTAATATTCTCTTTAATTCCCTCCAAACTTCTCTTGCCTTTGTTCCCCTCTCTCATCATCTTGTTCCCTCGCCTGCACCCTGTAGTCACACACATGGAAATTAAATGACACCACACTGTCCTGTGATTACAGCCCTGTCAGTGTGCGGGGAGAGGGTACTACTTAAAAGCTATATGAATAACAAGGGGAGAGAGGTGGTGTTAAAGTGTTAACAAAATGAACCTTTGTGGATACAATAAAACACTCAAAGCTACCTAAGAAAAATGGATCTGTTTACAAAGCCGCATCTTTGACCAGTGAACCAATCCTATGGGGGGTGCTACAGCCCTGATGTAGCAATCAGGGGCTCTGGGGGGGGGGTCCCAAACACACCTCTATAGGGTCACACTCATGACAGTAAACACTGAAGTCTAGCCAGTGAAGCAACGGCGGGGCCGCACCCCCACTGCAGCTATGCTGATAAACGCGAGGGAACGCTTATCATACCAAACACATCTGGAGGACTGCTTCTGGAAGTGTGTCATGCGAGTTCATAACCCAGGATTAAGAGACATGAAAACTCAAACCGTGAAATAAATGATGATGATCCAACCAGCTGCTTTAGGATTCATGTTGGAAGATTTTGTAAGCCAAAACAAGCCCCTTAAGGTTAAAAAAAAAAATGAATCACATTGTTAGTCATATTAGGTATTTCTCTCTTAGAGTAGCATATATTAAAGGGGCCCTATTATGCTCATCTTTAGGTTCATTTTTGTATTGTGTGCATACACATGTGGTCTAGAAGTAAACATAGGAATCCAATGGAGGCAGGGGGGAGTTTGTGGTAGAGAAACTCATTCTTAGGGATCTTTGGGATTTTGGCCTTTGCAGACCATTTACATCCATTAAAACTTAACACACTACAGGTAATATAAACCTCAAAGGCAAAATAGGGCCCCTTTAAAACTCTTCTTTAACACCACGTAAGTAAAACAAAAACTGAAACATCTGACTTAATTTATAGTGGATGTAATCGTAAAGGGCGCAAATCAAAGTAATTTATTTAGAAGAAAAGTAGTGTGTGTATTTGTCTGTCACTCAAAAGCCCTGCTTTACACACTGACAAAGAAAACCAACTGATCCTCCATTCATCTTCTAATAATACCCCTACCCAGGGCCTATAAAAAAGTCATTTATTAGCATGAATGGCTCAATCCATTTAGTTGCATTTCCACATTTTGCATACAGGTCACATCTATTGAACGCTAAGTGAAAGAACGGCACATTAAACGAACAATATGCTATACTGTTTAATGGCTATTATTGGATAACTGGACATTTTATTGCCACTTCTAAAATGGGCGGATGTGCTTTGGTGCCATCAAGGTTCTGCCTCATCTCCCCATGTGATTATTAGACCTGCCACAGCATTTGATGCATATGTCACACATATGACGCAGGCTTTGTAACAGAAGTCAAGGCTTTCTCGAGAAGGTGCTGAAGAAAAAATAAAGATAGGGCCTTATTATGCTTTGTTTTGTAGCTAGCCAAGCTTAAAGGTCACCTATTACGCGAAATCCACTTTTTCACATTCAAAGAGATTCTGAAAGTTTCAGGAAAAAAGATTTGCTTACTTTTTGTCCCGATCCATTTATATAAAAACCCGTCTGAAAATGAGCTGATCAGATTTTGGCCACATATTTTGGCTTGTGTCACCATTAGGCAATAACCAACCAAGGTAACCGCATCCTCCTCTGCACAGGAGCCGTTATCATGCTAATGTGAAGCAAACAGCCTCCAGACGTTTATGTAACCTGATCAACAGGCTTTGAAGTTCAGACAGGCAACTTGTCTGCTCGTGACACAAAACAATGTCACACTTATACTGGTTTGTTAAGTAACAAATTGCTTCTCTGTAACAGTCACAAAGAATTAGCTGTACAAACCGGATGTTAGAGTTAAGGAGGTATGAGAGAGGCACCAGAAGGCCTGGATTTAAAAAGTCTCATAGAAATGTTTGCATTAATCTGAGTAAAATAACTTCACTCTTAGAGCTAAAGCCTCTCGGATTCTGTTAACACGGACACAAATTTAGGCTATATTGATTTAGGTATTTTAGTAAACAATTAGTGGTTTGTGGTTGAGAAGTTATTTGGAAAATAAACACACTTTACACTCTTTGGCCAACATTTGGCGCATTTCCACTACAGGGCCTCGCTCGGTATGGCTAGGCCTCGTTAGGCCTTGTTAGCACTGGCTCACTTTATGCTGCGTTTCCATTACAGTTTAGTAGCTGTGGTAGTAACAATAGTAACGCAGTGTAGGCGGAGCCGTGACGTCATCTTCAATGAGAACCCCAGAAAAACAACACAGCCGTTAGCAGTTAGCACTCAAGCTCACAGCTCCTCATATCTGTTCAGAAACTAGACAAAAGTTAAACAAGTACAAACCACAGACTCTCTGTGTCATGGCGAATACAGTCGCTGGTTTATTTATGTCTATAGGCCGTTGTTGTGAGTGTGGACGGTCGGAGCATATACTGCGTTAGCTTAGCCAATCTCCATTCAGAAAACACGCATTTTAAAAGGTTTTTTGCCTGCCGTCTGTCTGCAGACTTGTCAAAGCCTTAATTCATGGTTTTTACTAATCGGTATCAGTATGTTGTTACTTCGGCATCATTTTGAATTGTGTATTACAATTAAATCACGGTCAAATATGTTCATTTTTTTTTAGTTGTAGCCCCTTCCCAGCGATTCTCTCTCTAGTTAAGCATACTCAGCCGACTCAGCCTGGTTGTTGGCCCGGAAAGAAACTCGATTTCATGGGGCCAGAAAAACGGTGAAATAGTACCCGCTAGCCGGTACTACGACAAGTGGAAACGCAACCAAAAATGGGCCGGGCACGGCACGGCGCACTTAAAGCGAGCTCCGCGCTGTAGTGGAAATGCGCCAATTGAGTCAAATATGCAGCCCAAGTACCCAATTATTGATAAAAAATAACTAATTTAAGGACACTTTGACTTGGAATAACTGTTATTTTACCTGCATATCTTCTCATTTTTGTAAAGCACTTTGAATTGCCTTGTGTTGAAAGGTGCTATATAAATAAACGTGCCCTGCCTAAAGAAATGGGATAAAGTATTTGTATGGTAGTATATATGTGAGCATGCACAAAAGAGAAGTCCCTTTGACTTTAATGGCTTGGCCTCCACTAGTTTAGCAAAACCACAAACCCAAAATCCTAGAAAGACCTCCATCAATGGCTTTTTTAACCAATGGATTTTAAATGCTGACTCGTATGTTTGAGTTATTTTGTAATCTTTATCAGAGTACAGTGGTTCCACCTCCAGAGTCTGGTAAAACCATTAGAAGTAATTGAAACAATAAAATGCAGATTAGAGCCAACACAATATTACCACAGACCACTGGGGTCTTCCAGAGGGGGAGTAGTCGGATTCTACTGTTTAGTGGCTATTTAAAGTGTTGTGGTTTAACACTGGATGCAGATTCAATAGCCATTACAGAGAAGGAGCTCTGGATGGTAAATGAACAGGACAGCGGTCAGTTTTAAGCGGCTAATTCAGGAGGATGTTGGACATGAGCTCGTTTACACCTCTGATGAAAGCAGCAGTGGATCTGAGGTCAATGGAGCCAGCTTTGGAATGAGCAGGCAGACGATGTGAAGAGGAGCATGAGGTATGAGTGGGAGGTGTGTGTTTGGATGTGTCTACTTCTCATGCGTTTACAGTAAAGAGTGTGTGTGTGTGTGTGTGTGTGTGTGTGTGTGTGTGTGTGTGTGTGTGTGTGTGTGTGTGTGTGTGTGTGTGTGTGTGTGTGTGTGTGTGTGTGTGTGTGTGTGTGTGTGTGTGTGTGTGTGTGTGTGTGTGGATCTTACTAGGGCTTCAACAAAATATCCTTTTACAATGATTTCACTTTTTAAGCTAAACACCAACACTATCCCTAGGTTTCGGACAGTTAGTTCAGACTTTACCCAGGGCAAAACAATATGTTTTTTACTGTAGACATTCTATTGTCTACATTTTTAGTTACAGTTAAACTTCACAGAAAATAGTATTGCTGTGTTTGTGAAAGAACTTATTGAGATAAATGTAAATGTTCGCAGACAAATTTAGCGGACACTTTATATTAGAGCTGCAATCATTTGTCGATTGTCAGAAGTTCACTATTTTGATAACCAATTAACCAACCTTGTAATTTTTCATGTAAAATCGCAGAAAGATCTATCTTCAGCCTCTCAAACATGGAGATTTCTTGCTTGTCCCTTGTTTATATCATATAAAAGTTATTTTTATTTACATTTAGAGCTAGACCATTGCTTTGGATTTAAAGCAAACGTTTTTTCTTCTAATGATCAGTAGATTGATTGAAGATTATTCATATTTGCAGCCCTAATGTATATGCACATGCTGCTGTGTGGTGCCATGTATCCTTGTGTAACAGTGTCAGGTTGTTGTAAAGGATTGTCGCTCAGCAGCGTTAGTCCAGTGGATTAAACTAACAGTGGGGGATATGGGAGAAGTCAAGGCTAAGCCAAATGAAGTGTTCCACACTCACACACTCCAGCTGCTGTGTCCTTTTTTTTAATGTCTCCTAAAGAACATTCATCCATCAGCCAGCTGTCCCTCCCTGCCTTACAGGTAATTAAAGTAATTATTTTACCCAGTCACACCCCTCTTATTACGGTCATTTTCTTAATCACATTTGCGGTATCATTTACAAAACAGGTTTTATATCCTCAAGATGTTTTTCAACGAATAAGGCAGCCTATCATTTAATAATCAACATTTTCCTCCCTCCAATCCAAGTTAATCCAATTTCTGAAACAACTTCATCCCCATGACAAACTCATGACAGCAGGGACAACAATGAAATTAATGTTAGCCTCATAAAAAAGTCAAAAACCACTCATATGACTGGATTACAATAAACTGTGCAGCACAGGGCAGCTTACTGATTTCACTGAGGTCTCTGCCTGGGAGCGGCCCCTGAAACAAAGGCCTCCTGTTAGTGACCCAGGTGTTGGCTGAGGGGCAGCTCCACTACGCTACAGGGTGGACTCAGATACCCTCTGCTCCTGTCAGAGGGCACTGTAGTCATGGCTGTCCTGAATTATATTCTTAATAGGATAAATGGTTTTGAACAAATGTAATCAGAATCGGTTTGACATTTATCAAAGTAGCAACAGGGGGAATCTAGACCAGGGTCTCAACCTTTCTACATATTCCACCCACTTTAAAGTGAACTAAATTAAACTACTTCAATGTAGAAAGGTTAAAAAACCTTTAAACTGGTATATGTTTTTTGTTTCTATGTACAGTATGAGTAAATGCAGGAGGGAATGATTCAAGCCTTGTGGTTGCCACCATGTCTATAAGCAGCAAGGGGAACTTTGTGTTGCTTAGGAAACACGTCAATAATGAGCAAATACACACCTCCGAATGGATGACTCATCGTCATACACACATGCCATCTTTTCCAAATGTATTCATTTAATATTAGTTTAAAGGAATAATTTCTTTAGAATTATTAGATTGATTGATCATTGTTTTTTCTATGACACTTTAGAAAATCATGAAAAATACATGTGAAATGTTCTCGTTTGTCCAACAAACCATTGTCCAACAAAGAAAACATATTCAACTACTGCTGAAATGAGTTCAAATCTGGTATTTATTTATTGTCAAATAACTTAAATAACTAATCCTTTATCATTAAAGTAGTTGGACTAACTTTCATGTGATTAAGAGCGGTGAATGAGCAATATTTGTAAATGTTAAGTGACAATAAGGCAGGAAACAGAAGCCTTTTGAAGTGGAGTCCTTGGCTAATGAACTTGAAAACATAACCCTGCTGCTAGCACAGGGGGCATTGACACAGATCTGCTCTGACAGAGAAACACAAACACAGAAAACTAAAAAGAAAGGACATGAACATGAATTGTGTCCTAAATGCTGAAGTCATTCGACTGTGGAGTACAGGTGGAGAGAGTGAGTACTTTATGAGCTGACAGCTGCTCCACCTTAAACAAATTGTGAGCAATCTTTTCAGAAACACAGCCTCAAACCCATTCATACATGTCCTCTGTTTCTCCGTCACACAGCTAGTCCTCGGGCCATTAGTCTCCGGTGGCAGGTGACGGCAGATAAACACAGTGTGAAACAATGGGCGGCCCACTGAAGTACACTTGTTATTCCATTTCAAAGGTGAAGCAGGGAGCCCCTCTGAGGTTAAGCCTGTAGAGGAGGAGATGAGAGTGGGTGCAGATGGCTGAGGCCCCTTGGTGGGGTCAGACAAAAAGAGCCTTAGAGGTATTTCTAGGCAGCATCAGTAAATAACCGGTACATAAAAACCTGTGTTGTGATCAATAACTACTCCAGCTTGTGCTAAAATCTCTGTTGTTGTACGCAACGCTAAAAATATCCCTCCCAAAAATAGGGGATGAATAAATTATGTAACACAAAAGTGGCTTAATGTGTTTCCACAACAACTCACACTATTGAATCTTTGATCATTAATTACACTTCTGTTCATTACAATGGCCTTTAAAGTGGTTAAGATCGGTCATTCAAAAGGGGGTTAAAGGGGATTGTAGGAGATTCTAACACACCCTGACATCTACTGCTGTAAGGCCTCAGACGCAGCAGCTGCTAGAGGACTGAGTGTGGGGGTGGGGGGGATGGAAGTGTGCCACATACTATCACAAAACCACAAGTAGCAGCAGGTGTAGTGTTGGTCAAAGTAAAACTAGGAGACAAAAGACGAGAAGTAGGGCAGCATTTAAATGTGAGCGTAGCCGTGACACTGTAGAGAGGTTTCTCAGAAGCTCTTAAAAGGCAGAGAGAAAAGGTAAATCACAGAAAGAACCGTGAGTGTCTGCTTCCCATGTATGCTAAAACAATTCACATTTGCATAGTAGGAAAAGTCAGGTGAAGAGCAGACAAAAGCAAGAACTAAACATGTAGCCGTCGTTGTTTTTTTCCCGTTATTTTAAAGAGCGTATCCATAGAAAACTGTAGATTGTGTAAAGACTCCTGCATTAACTAAACTAAAACATTAGGGATATTTTAAACATGATTTGGATTCACTACAAGTATATATTGTGTAAAAAGTAAAAATGCATTAAAGATACATGTACTTCAGAAACCGATAATAATTGTCCTCATGATAATAAAGCGTGCTATGGATAAGCTAAAACTGTGTTTAAAGACATGATGCCATTAAAGACGTTATCACAATGGTGGAATCACATCATTTACAGTATGCGTCCATAAAACATACTGAAGTTATGCAACAGCTACTGTGAGAAAGTGTTGCAAAATGCATACAGACAAAGCTGGTGGTGTGAAGTCTGATAAGCTCTCTAATTCAATAATGTACTCTGCCTCCTCTACCACTTGTATTATCAGGCAATTGATAGGCTAACAACTTTTACCCAGATATAAAAAAATCACTAAGAGTCCTGTGCGGCAGTTATATTACATTCTATAAAGTGATATCAATAAAATGTGGTGTGGTTACCACCTAAGAGTGAACACGTAAAATGTACCATGTAGTCTTAATCTCCTTTTCATTCCAAGGGTTTAACTCTAGATCAGTCTGTCTGAAGCTTTGAAGGGAAAACTCATAGTGTTAAAGCAGTTAACACAGTCCAATATATCACATACAAGCCGGGGGCAAAGGTCTCCATTTTGTCCATCAACCAAATGGGTAGTAAATGTTCAAATTTCACCAGCCATTCAAAAGATGACCTTTATTTGTTGGCTGCTGAGTGATGCAAATATACCAAACACTTGCTTATTTACGAGCATTTAGCTGCCTTGGGTCACTCCATACAACACTGGAATATTTAACCAAATGATGCTTTAGTGCTTTAAATATACATACATCGCTGTACAACATATTCAAAGCACCAAGAGGAGCCAAGAGGAACTTGATATGACAAGCCCCTCTTCAGTGGATGCTACACTCTGCTAGCTGCTGTGATAACAGCTGCTGAAGCGAGGTCTCGCTGCCTGCTCCTGCACGTCAGCTGACACTCCAACAAACCATCCCGCTGTTGTCTTTTCTCTTTGAGAGGATAGGTTTCACGGACATGTCAGATTTCTTGCCAGCGTCTACTGGGACCAAGTTTTTTTTCAACGACAAAAAGCAGAGACAACCATCGCTAATACAAACAATTAGCAATCGTATTTATATTGTCTATCTATGCGACCCCTCAACTGCTTTTACAACAAAAGCCATCATTCACTCATTCATCATACGAAGGCAGGGGCTTCCATACAAGGTGCCAATGCCCCAACCCTAACCCTAATGTTCACAGACATTCAGCGAAGCCACTCGGAGAAAACTCCATGTTGATTGCAGGGGCTTGGGATCGAACAACTAACCTTCCAATTGGTAGATGAGCCTCTACCTCTAGAGCCACAATGACCAATAAGCTGCTAACACTAATAAAGGGCTCAAAGAACGCAGAAGGATATTGGGTTATAGCAGTGTATCAGCTTGAATAAAAGGAGCCAGTCTGTGTCCTTCTACTGACCCACATCTTATCTGGACCCCATACATTAGCTGAGTAAACACACAAAGTTGACCTCGATGTTAGTCACAGAAAGAACAAGAGCTTAGCAAACCTCCATTAGTGTAAATAAAGTTGCGTGAGTGACATTCTGTATCTAGTTGCACAAGAATCCCTGAAGAGCAGGTATGACACCTTAAGGCCCAACCCTTGGTTTGTTTTGCGCTGATTCACAGTGTTGGTGAGTAATCCACCACGTGCAACATGTCACTCTCCTGATGTCACCCTACATTTACTCCAAACGAGATAATACAGGATAAGATTACATGAGCACGGCGACAGCCTTGAACACACTTGTAAAGGAAGTGTCTACGACTTGTAAATGAAAGGTGACAAGGTTTGAGTGCACCGACCTCTTTTCTCTTCCAGGTCCTGGAGGAACTGCCGGTAAACAGCCGTGGAGCTCATCTCTCCCTCCCTCCCCAAAAACGTGAGAGGGGGACGGAGAGAGAAAGTAGTGCCAAAAAAGGGAGGGAACAGGAAATCAGAAGGAAAGTGGTACAAATGAGGGGGTAAGGTGACAAAAACAGGTAAAGAAGGGAGGTAAAGCGGGGAGGAGGGAGAGTCTTTAGGCTGTCAGTGTGGGTCGCAGGATCCCGGCTGTCACAGCAGAGCCATCCTTAATCACGTGGATAATCCTTCATCCCTTATTTGCTTCTTTTCTGCTTCGTCTACCGGTGTTCTGCTTGCCGTGTGTGTCGGTGTGTGTGTGTCGGTGTCTCCGCTGGCTGTGAGTGTGGCGGTGTGTTAGCAGAGTCTAAGCCGGATAGAGGAACTGGACTTTGACCACAAGGAGAGGTGATGTCACTGCCAGAGCCAGGAACATGTGTTTCACTAGTGTCTACAGCCAGTCAATGTGTGTGTGAGGAGGAAATTAGAAGAAAAAAAAGGAGGCGTGTTTATATTACTCAGCTGTGCTTTTTTTTTTTCAAAAGCAGCATGGTATGAGGATGGAGCTTGTGTGGGTGTGTGTGTGTGTGTTAAGTAACTAATACATTCAATTTAAAGAAAATATAATAATGTTTACGATACTACTTTTATTTGACAACTTGAGGTTTCACAGATTCATATTATATATATATAAGAAATATTCAACATATGAATTATGATGTATTATATATTGCATAAAGACACCTGGAGGTATACAATATTATTAAAGTCAGCTCCAATTTCAACTGATGCCAAATTTAAACGATGTACGCCTTAATCGATCGCTATTTAATATTCTATTATTATTCAGAAAAAGGCCATTTTACATAATGAGTAGTTTTTAGTTTTGACTTTTGATACATAAGTAAAAAAGTGTTAGTATAAAAAAAACGCCAGACTTTTACTTGTAAAAAAGTATGTTTACGTGTGTGTGTGTGTGTGTGTGTGTGTGTGTGTGTGTGTGTGTGTGTGTGTGTGTGTGTGTGTGTGTGTGTGTGTGTGTGTGTGTGTGTGTGTGTGTGTGTGCGCTGGATCAACATACTGGAGCAGATTACAGATGAGAAGACGAGGCCTCTCCAACACACACTTTCCTCCCTTGTTTATTATTTGACTGCAGTGTCTGGCTCACCTCATGCATATGTTCCTCTTCAAATGTCAATATTGTATCCGACAGTACGCCTCTGCACTCGTCTGTCTCTAAACTCTGTGGTATTTACTGTCAATGTGAGCCCACTGCACTAGCTTGTTCTTGTACAAATGGTGAAAACATCTACTGTATACAACACAGAGTATATAAATATATATGTCACGTTGGTATGATTCTTCAGAGAAATTCCTATGATTTTTCTTGAAATCTCTCAACTCAACCTCTGCTAACGCCGAACTAACTATAAATGCTTTGGATGAATCTCTAAATGATCTCAATTCGTCAATGAATTAAATCAGATAATAATCCATTTTTAAAGTAAATCAGTACATCGTCATAATTAAAGAGCAAGAACAACAAATACATATATTGTTTGCTTTATAAAGTGCACCAAAAAAGTAGTTCTTAAAATGATTTACACAAGTCTAATACTCTATCAAGTCAATATTTAGTTTTTTGAATCCAAAAACCCAACGATATTGACAGAGAAAATGGCTAAAAACAGCAAGAAAGATGACTTTAAAAAATAACTGATACAAAAATTGACTATTCAGTACTACCGTGGGCACTATACGTATTCCTGACACACTAAAATATGAACCAGGATCAGTCAATCAATAAAATATTATATTTACTTTTGAACAGTCTTCCTTACACTCCCTCTTTCTCTACATGTCTTATCAGCACTGTCCTCCCTACTATAGGAAAAGGTAAACACCACATGGTGAATAATGACCTGCTTCTCAACATCTAAAGGCCCTGACACACCAAACTGACACCAAAGAACACGTCCCGACGAAACACGACTGGTGTGTCTCCTCACGCCTCCTGCGTGTTGGCCAAACAGTCACACTGAACACACCCCAAAGATGTGATATGTACAAACAACAAATAGTGTGTGCGTTCCATTTTCACTCTCGTCCATCGAAAACATGTTTAGTGCGGTACTGGCGGTATCAGCCCTTGGACTGTTGCTTGTGGAAGCAGATAGATGAAAATTAAAAATAATAGCCGTCTGTGTGTTTGTTTGCGTACCTCGCTTCTCATGCACTGATTCGCTAAGCTGAACAGCCAATCAGAGTGATTTATTTTAACGATAGCCTTTTGCCGACAGCCTACCGATTCAACATGTGGAATCGGGGGCGGAAGGTGTCGGCACGGCCGCAAAGACACAACGGGGTGGGACACACCAATCTGAGTAGGGTGACAGGACGCTCATCGGCGGCCGAAATCTGCTTGGTGTGTCCGGGCCTTAACAGAGACACAGCAGAGAGGCCAGATAGGGCCACATGAGGTCTATTGTCATGACAACCAGCAGTTGATCCAAAATAATTGTAATGGCTGCCTGCACTTCAGGGCCACTTGAAGACCCGTAAGCAGTAACTGGTGGAAGAAAGCAGTGGGACTGAGTTTCCCTCAGTGTATTCTAGTCAGATGAGTTGAGTTCACAACTCCGACCATGAGCGTTGAGAAGAGAGCAAATGATCAGAATGCCATATGAAGTCCAGGATGCAGAAGGTCTGATACCAACAAGCCTAAGAAACGGTTATAGTAGGAAATAAGATTAACTAAAATAGGGCTGAAACCATTGGCTGCTTACACAACCAACAAAAATGGATGATCATATTGGATAATACAGCAGGCTTCATTTATAATGACTGTCTATTACTTCATTATCTCATTGCCTGTTAAAAAAAACTAAATTATCTATTTTTCAAAGCGGTAGGTCAGACTTAATTAAATGATTACATTATCTTTTAGGATAAAATAACCCAAAACATGATGAGAAACTGAAGCTAGGATGCTAAAGTTAGCACTTTGCGTCTTAGTTGCTCCTAAATCAGTTGATGTTCTCAGCGTGCAAATTATCCACAATGACATAAGAGGTCATTTGTGTGATGAAAAGCACATTTGCAAACAAGTTTAGCTTCCATTATAATCTTCCATTTTTATTTAAAAAATATATATATCTTCCATTCATCAAACTATTCAACAATCCATGATGCATCTTCTTCAGAATTGTATTTTAATTTTGCATTCAACTGTGTTGTCATGCACAACATAAAGTGATTTAAATAGATCAGAAAGGCTATAAATGCTAACGCTAACAGGAATCAGCGTGTTCTTTATATAAGGATTCCTCCTTGAAATGAACCTCTCAGATTTCAGTTTAATCTGTCCTCTATGTCTTTCTCGCAGACATAACAAACACACTTTAACACAAGCACAACCAGGCGCACATCCAAACATTTCTCAGAGCTAGTAGAAACACACACACTACAAAAATCTGGCTGAGGAGCTCACTGGTCAACACTTAACAAGAGACTAATTACTGATCGATAAGAGGGCAATATATATCAAGTGTGTGTGTATGCGTGTGTGTGTTTCCCATTGGGATTTGGGTTGACCTCAGATAATGACCTGACCCTGAAAGTTCAAAGGGCGATGACTTCCAATTTGCCCCCATTCATTTGTTTCCGCACACACTCAAATTACATCGCAGAGAAAAGATAATACCCTGGGGGGGGTTTGAACTGACACACTCACACACACAGCTAGCATTGTTTGTTTTCTAGCTGCTTTTTAAATACCACACTCAGTCAAGGTTCAAAGCAATCTGAGAAGATGCTAGAAAGTGGAAATCAATCACTGCAGATCACTGATTGGTCAGAGACAATAATCACAGGGATGCAAACTCATCTGTATGAAAAAGGTGACAATGATCCGAGCCCCCGGCTCCCCCACCCCACGGAATATCGGCTTTAAAATGAGGAATAACAGAGGATTTCAGCAGTCAGAACAACTAAAGCACCAGTGTTAATAATAACAGAAACGCCAAAGAGTCACATCTAATAGAAATATATAAAAGCATTTATTTTAAATTGTGTAGCAGTCAGTTTATAATTTTGGCAGCACTGTTGAGCATTTTGAAAATGTATTTTCGTGCCTCTGTGCAAGGCTTAGTCTTTCTATCTTTATAGCCACATGGTGTAAAGTAACTAAGTTCATAAACTCAACAAGTACTATACTTGGGCACAATTTTGAGATACTTTTATTTAAGTATTTCAATGTTTTGCTACTTTGTTCTTCTACTCCTCTACAGTTCAGAGGTACATGGTGTACTTCTACTCCCCTACATGTATTTAATACCTTTAGTTACTTTACAGATGTGGATGAATGATGTGAAATATAATCAAGTGTTAAATCAGACTTTAGTTCCACCTGGAGTAAATCCACAAGCTACCCTGCAGTATACAAAGTCATTCAAACTAGCTGCACCTTTACCAGCTTTGAGAACACTTTAATGATCAATCATTATAAAACATATCATATCTATTATTCTGAAATGGACCAATCTGCACAATGACTACTTTTACTGTCGCTACTTTCACTATATTTTGATGATAATACTTTTCTACTTTTACTTGAGGAACATTTTGAATGCAGGACTTTTACTGTAACAGAGTATTCCTACACTCTGGGACTTACTTTTACTCAAGTACAAGATCTGAGTACTTCTACTTTTACTCAAGTATAAGACCTGAGTACTTCTACTTTTACTCTAGTACAAGATATGTGTGCTTCTACTTTTACTCAAGTACAAGACCTGAGTGCTTCTACTTTTACTCAAGTACAAGACCTGAGTACTTCTACTTTTACTCAAGTACAAGATCTGAGTACTTCTACTTTTACTCAAGTACAATATATATATATATATACATATACCACCTCTGTTTATAGCCTATGAAAAAAACTATTAGAAATAGAAGGCTAAAGCTAACGTTAGCAGATAGTGACAATGTATGCTAGCTAGCTATCTCAACGATTCCTTAAATAATATTGCCACAGA
This sequence comes from Notothenia coriiceps, assembly GCF_000735185.1. Lineage (NCBI taxonomy): Eukaryota > Metazoa > Chordata > Actinopteri > Perciformes > Nototheniidae > Notothenia > Notothenia coriiceps. The sequence continues at coordinate 373,185 of NW_011369214.1, read as the reverse complement.
AAAACTTTTCAGTTCACATCACGCTCTGCCGCTCCGACAGGGAGCTCTGCTCTGAACACCTGAAAGGCCCGTTCTAACAGCTGTTCACCAGCGGTCCAGTCTGTGCCACAGTGACTCCGGACGCACAGTTAATATTAACGAACGCACCCGTAGGTAATGTAGCTGCTGAAGCTAGACCATCATCTCGGAGCAGCAGAGCCTTATTATACATCCATGAGCAGAGCCGACAGGCAGGAAGACTCGAGCACACAGCTCGTACTTCATTATAATATATAAAAAAAGAACACCATGCGTGTCATGATGGCACATAACAGCTCACGGCTGCAGATTACTCCGGGCCCAGACCCCCCCATACCCCAAAAATATTTTTATTGCAGATCTACATGAATCACACAAACGACCTATTTTGGATTCAAAACGGCGAATTTCGCCGAAAGGTGATAAGTTTGCATCACTGAATCACTTGGACACTATGGGACATCCTGCACTAATTGCCATATTTAAATAGCCAACAGAGATAATAGATTTTGACAAAAACTACCAAATGTTACCCCCTAAAAATTAGGAAGTGAAGCAATTTGGCATTCGGGGAGGAAGGTGCCGAAGTAGAGAAGTGGGGAACTTAGTTCGTAGGGTCTTGGCTTGAGAAACTGAGGATTGCCGGTTAAAATCCCAGAACATATGCCACTCTCAAGGTGCCCTTCAACAGGCCACCATAAAGCTCACCTAGTAGAGCTGGGGGCACATTTACTGGGGGTCAGTCCCGTGTGTAAAGCCAACCTGGGACCATTTACAGGTGTCATCCCCTCTGTCTCCTCAATAAAAAGGCACTGGGTGGTACGTAAAGAGTATCTCTAAAAAAAAAAATGCCCTTGAGCAAGGCACCATACACAGACACTACCCCATGCGCTGTAGGACGGGTTATATGCAGACTACATTTCCCTGTGTGTGCCGTGGTGTGTATCAATTAAAGACGAATCCTATAATTCCATTTCCATCTTTTGCCATTGAAAGGATCAAACCACTATTGCATTAAGATGATGTCACGAGGCGTGGATTTGACGTGTTGAGAAAGTTATCTACACTAAATTGAGCAGAACCATTCAGTGTAAATGAGGCATTACAAGCGGTGAAGTTCAAAGCCACCACGCTCTATTCAACAACTCTTTTTAAGTTGACAAATCCTAACTATAAAGTTGAAAAGTGTTCAGCGATCCTGAACCCACCCTGTGAGTCTCCTCTTTCACATGACCCGCCCAAAGCAGCCAGCTTCATCAAAGGCAACCTGCACACACTGCTCACTCACACACACACAGAAACACCGATACACACACACTTTCTCTCAGGCTGCCACACACCGGGCCGAAGCAAGGTGGTGGTGGTGTGACTGGTCACCATAGCGACAAGAAAGTAGCAAGCTGCCAGTGTGTTTTTCCACCTTTTACACACACGTTTCTGACGATTTAAAGGGCCAGAGCCTAGCAACCCAATTTTTACAAGAGTGGAGGTGTTAACAAATGACTTTAAAACAACTTAACCAAAACAGAGTGGAAGTTCACTGGGAAATATTTGACTTAGGAAAAGACAGGACAGGGAAACAGGAGCACAATACATTCCTGTTGTTGTCCATGCTGCTGTGTCTCAAACTGGAACTTGACTCGAGAGGAAGGGAATGCTCTTACATTTCTAGCCACTAAATGAAATCACAGACACTGATTTTTCATTAGGGTCACACAGCCAGTGGTTTCGACAAAAAATACAGTGAGAGGTAGAAAAGAACAAATACATGTAATTACCTTTGTTGGAGGAAACAGCAGAAACAGCAGCAACATGGAAGAAAAAAAAAGAAAAAAGACTGGTTAGATGCAGATATTTAAAAAATACACTCAGACTCAATATTAGACTTTTGTCCATTAATTAAATCCTATTTCTCCTTAAAAGTCATTGCACACCTTCATTAAAGCTAAATACATTTTATAACAACCCCCAACACCTTGAAGATGTTCACAGTTCTGTGTGTTATTGCTTTATTGATGCCGACAGCACTTGGCTTCATCAGATGCATACTGACAGAAATAATAAACACCACAGCACTTTCACTTCCAGCCTATTTCTGAGTGTGCACCCTGAGCTGTATTCTGTCTCAATCAGGAGAAATTGCAGCAGGAGGACCAGCAGCATTAGTGTTTCCTATCTTTTGATGAGCTCCATAACAACACAAATTGTCTCGCCGGGGGGAGTGAAGTCTAAATCTAAGTATGGTCTTCTTTCATGTTTGGAAAGTTGCTCAATTAGAGCGAAGAACAAAAATACTACAACATTGAAAATCTCAATGTCATAAATGTCCTGGACGCACCTTTAAGAACATTAAGAAATGTTTACAACTCTTAAAATGCAACTAAGAGATACTGGAATCACTTTGACCTACATTTGCCCACCATTGCAATGATAAAAGACAAATAAATAAAAGATTATAACATTGTTCGAGTCTGTTCTGAAAGCACGAAGGATAAGATCACAATTCAAGATGTTTTTGGTTATAAAATATTTGCTGTAGTTTGAAATATCCAAAAGTTAGAGAGTAGTTCACATGTGCTACATGTTCCACCTCAACCAGCTGTAACATTAAAATGTGGCTTAGGTGTAAAAATAATAATACGAATAATATTCCAAAAGTATGATATATTTTTAAGAATATTACTCTCTGTGTGCGGGACAATTCTATCCATGTATTTTAGGACATAATGCTCTCAATATTTGAATGTTATAATTGTACTTCTGGTAAAAGATGATAGTACTTCTTCCACCACTGGACTATATAAACACACTAACATTACACACATATGCACACTGAGACACACACACACTGCTCTCTCCTCTGATCTTTTGAGGGCCACTTAAAGAGGAACCTCATTTATGAACCTTGTCCGAGCCGTTTCACCTGATTTGTCATCCTCACAGGCAGCGGATGAAAGTGATTCCCAGCCTTAGTTTTACCATGCGAGACGTTTCTGAGCAAAGAATAACCACTGGGTTCTGATTAAGGCCAGATTAAACTCACATCCCCTTTTCTGTTCATGTCTTTGATGGAAATCTTACATAAATACCCCGATTGTCAGTGCTTGGTCGTAAATTACCATCCATTTGCTGATATAAGAATCGCCCAATTAGGATGGTTGTTATGAAACGTGGCATTCATAATCATGGTCTCATGGTGTGCTGCTCCAAAAACACCCCCGATCATTTGTACAACACATCAGTCACAGATGTTTGAACCCACGCATTGCACAAGACTGTGAGGCATATTTTAGCCTTGATTCATCAGAAACAAATAATGAGCAGATAATAATGAGTGTGAACATACTGGAGAAGTAGAAAGACACTTAAGCAGGAGTACTGCATCATTTATCAAAGGTAAGCCCTTATTACATTTATTTATGTGAGCAAACATGTAGGCAAAGACACAGAGGTGAGCAGAAAACCAAGAAACACAGTATGGAGCCCTTGAAAGAAACGAAAAGACAGATATGAAAAAAGCTAAAGATGCAGAGAGAAATATATAAGTGGAGAGAAAAATAGGTGTTCTGACACACTCACAGGGGAGGTAAATACAGAGATTTAAACCAAGCATCACGTCACCACAAAGAACATTAGCCACCTTTAGCTTAGCAGTGTTGACGTGAAGTCACGTGACCGTGATGTAGTTTGTTTACAGCCTAGCATTAGCTTTTTAGTTTGATTGCATTTGCGCTTCAAATGTCTTAAAGTGGTGTTAACATGTTGACATTATCCTGCTGATCAAAACATAAACGTGTGCTTGTCATACAGTAGATCTTGTTTTCTGTAATATCTTGAAATCCAATGGAAAAATCACATTGCTTTTATTCAAAACGTACTTTATCGTCTCTATCTATATAGGGTGTTTGCATAAAAAGGGGTTGACAGTCTTGTGCAAACAAGATGTGACATATTTAATAATTTAGTTATATTTCACCAAACACACTTGACCTACATTGGATTGAATGTAATGGTGTTTGTATGCGGTCCATGCAATTAAAAACAAATCCAATAGTTAATATAAAGCCACTGATTCAGACAAGATTAAAGGTTCAGTGCTTTATAGTCATATAAAGTACTGTGTATGTTTGCCTCCATCTTAGTCCCACCCTCACATGTTCTGGAATGTCTCTGGAACATTGCATTGACAGGATGGGTTGAAACACACACTTACACACACATAATGTCAGGGAGGAGCTGGAGGTGAAAGGCATAATAACCCAGATATACACTACAGGCCTCAACAAGTCCACCCCCACAAACCATTACATGAGCTCCAACAGCTGCATGCTCCACTAATGAAATATGACATTTCCATGAGGATGAATGCTCCTGTGCTGCTGCTGCTGCTGCTGCTGCTGCTGCTGCTGCTGCTACACTTGATATTGTAAAGTGAAAATAAATATGCTGCTCTTTGGTTAAATCTTCTTAGAATGAATATCCATGTTGAGCCCTGACTGTGATGAATGCTCCTCTAAGTGCAGTGTAGGGACATTTTGTTCATGGCCAATTACCTGCAGTTAACATAGCTTGGCTGCTTGCCATTATTGTTTCTCTATAACAATAACCATGGGGACTGGAGGGGAGAGAGGCAGAAAGCAGGATGCAGTATTTGGCCAGTGGAAGGGTGAATGTCAGGGATCCATATCAGTTTGTTTTTCTTGAACTAATAGAGTACGTAGCATAAAGCCACAAAGAGAAGAGCACCACAGACGGAGATTTAAATTACACAAACCACAGGTAATCAAACTGCTCTGCTTTACCTGTGCAACGGATTTATAGTGATAATGTAATACTAATAGAGCTGCACTGGATATAGCAATGGTCCATATTGGGATTTTGATAAAAACTTAGAGTAATTGTGCAGCTCTAAATAATTCCATTGTATGTTTTGCTAAGTGATCTGTGTGTGATGCAGACAGGCAGACCAGAGAGATGGGCAACAAAGAGCAGTCATACACACGCCAGAAAAACAATGGAGATCTGCAGGGAAGAGAAGTGGGTGAGGAGATGAAATGGAGTTGATCACGTGGATGTGAGACAGAGTGGGAATTAATGAGTAGGTAGGAAGTGTGGGAGGAAAAAGTAAATAATGGAGGGAGAAAGTGATGCTGTGAGAGAGAGGGGGGGGGATGGGAGAGATGCCACAGGAGGACAAAGAAAGCGATTAATAGAAGACATGCTGAATGTCTGCAAGTATTTCATTGTGACCTGTTGACAAAGCTCTACATCTCCACGCACACACACCTGCATGATGTACTATGAGCACCAAACTTTAGATTGAATTGCACACAGTTGTTTAAGAGGAGGCAGACGGGACAAACTTCACACGCGTCACTGAAACCCTGATAGCATTTTGCTAACACTAGCATTATCTAACAATGTCAGGTTCTCCTTTTGATAAGTGTTAACAAGGAGCTACATGTTGTTAATATAAGATATGCTATCATCATTACACAGCACTGTGGCGACGTCTTCTACAAGGTCTTCATCTGGGAGCTATCCTGCAAATAGTGTTATCTAAAACACACTACAGTAACACGTATATATTCCGCCAGTAAGAGATTGAGACATTTCAAGATTTAAATTAAAATCTTGCGCTGGATATTCACTTTTTTGTTAAAAGAGTGGTGCAGGAATGAGTCGAAAAAGCTGGAAATGAGTTAGCATTTACCAATCGGGTTCCCTCGTCTCAGTTTTTGAGACTTTTTATTTAAAGTGTATGTTTTTTTGGTTATTTGCCTAAAAAATAAGATATGTGGTTAAAACAAGCTAAAGAGATGTGTTAGTGTAGTCGGTAAACACTCCATGTGTTAACAGCAGTTGCTAACGAGTGTCTAAATAAGACTGCCAAGTCCTCACGCAGCCACCTTTAGCTTAGCAGTGGTGACCTGAAGTCATGTGATTGTGATGTAGTTCCTTAATAGCCTTTATATAATGCTAGCTTTTTACCTCTGGTGTTGCATTTACTCTTCACAAATCACAAAGTGGTGTTGATATGTGGGGAATATCCTGCTGAACAAAACGTGTGGGTATCAAAAACCTTGTTTTGCCACAGTTTTTCTTTCAATACTTTAAAAGCTAATGGAAAAATCCCATTGGCATTTTGCAGCCCTTGCCCTGCGAATTTCTACAAAGTGTGTTGGTCTACAAAGACACGTCATCACTGCACCACTCTTTGTATCTACACTGGAGGGACCCATAATGTGATGAGAAGAAGCAGGGTGTGTGTCTGACGCAGAGTACAGTAAGAGTGTGTGTGCATTAGTGGCTGATGTCGGTCATGTGTTTTGAATGGGCTCTATATGAGCTGAGAGGCAGTGACGCTGACTCTTCTACCTCTGGGAGTTCCCAAGCTGTGAGAAAGCTGAGAGTTATTCAATATTCACACATTCATATTTATAAGCAGTCCGGCTTCAAAGAAACATAGTCAGCACAAAGTGATCGCCTGGGGGAAATAACGCTGTACACTTTCATGTTGCATTATGTGAGGCCATGCTTAAGAAAAATAAATAAATACATTTTGATTAAGTCAGTCAATATGTAAACATAAGGTCCATTGGAGGTTTCATTGCTGACCTAAAGAAATCTAAATGAAAACTGTCCCTGCTGAAGCTCAAATGCCCTTTTTCCTGTCTGGGGAAGAAATAGGTCAACAGGTAATATGTTGCAGAAATAATGCAGATTGTTTTTGCAAATTACAAAGAAGAAAACTGCCTCAGATGAAATGTTGAAGCATATTTTAAGATGCAGTTTCTCGTAAAAGTCCCCCTCTTACTTTAATGAACAAATCCCAAAAACAATCTTAAACAAAGTTAGGATTTAATACGTGATACTGTTTGGTTTTTCAAAAACATACTTTATTAAGATGAAATCAAGGCTCATAAAAAGCTATGATACAAGGTACATTTGCTTGACTGACAGGTGTGTAGGCCAATCAGAGATAACTAACGATGGCCATAATCATGGTTTTTTTCAGTCAATTCCGGTGAAAATCTCACAGTTTAGGTAACCTTGTTATTATGTAACTGCTGTGTGTCAAATTCTTTGTATTTATCTTCTTAAATCGTCTTAAAATAGTTCATGAAAAACAGTCAAATAAACCATTATAAAATATGTTATGAAAATGATAAATGTGTCCAGAGAGAAGGCCTAACTGTGGTTATGCTCAAAGAGGATTTTGTGCAGCGTGAACACACAGAGCTGCAGTGTCAGCGAGTGGGCCGCTGAAAGATCATTTCATTAGAGACTGTAATGAATAAGAAACTCATCACAAGGATGTACCAAGCAGCTGGAGGAAGAGGGAGGGAGAGGAGAGGCAGGAGGACATGAGGATTAGAGGGGGGGGGACAAAGGAGAGAGGATGGAAGGAGGGAGGGAACAGAGGAGGATAGAGGAATGAGGATGGATGTAGTAAGGGTAACAGAAGAGAGGGGAGGAAAGAAGAAGGGAGGAAACAGAAGAGCACAAAAAGAGCAGGATAGAGGAGTGAGGATAGAGGAGTAAAGGAACAGAAGGAGAAAGGAAGAAGGATGGCAGGAGGAAACAGTAGAGAATAGAAAAACCTAGGATGGAGAGGTAAGGAAGAAGCGAGTGTGGAAACAGAGGAGGAGAGCAGCAGTATTCTGGAGAGAATATTAGAGCTATTCTTCATTCTGAAATAAACATCATCCTAATTCATTATTCCTTCCTCTCTCAATCTGTCTCTGCTACAGCACAACAACATTGGTCTCTCGTTCAATAAACTCTTTGATGGCGGATATTGGAGCACCCAGGAGAGTATGCCAACATTCACACTATTCTACTGCCAGATACAGAGCTCTCTTTTGTATAGAACACAGGATTCTCCAAAGATGCGAGTAGCTGGCCAAGAAGATAAAGTTACCCGCCAAAAGAGATATGTGTCCTCCTGACATTTGGCTGTTCACACCCTGCAGTGAGGCTTAAACACACTGAGGTCACAGCATGGCGCGAGCATCTCCTCGCTGTAGGAGAAGAGCCTGGAAGCCCCCTCTCTGGACTCTTAAGGAAGCAGCTATTTCCAGAGAGTGTGAGCAAGAAGGCACCGTGTCATTCTTTTCTGAGATCCTCTTTCCACCAAGCAAGCGTCCCCACCCTGCAATGTGACAGCAGTCAGGCCTAACACACAATGTACAAATACCATTGGGACTGCACCCCCAGAAGACCCCCCCCCCCATCTGACACACCCTGTGACCACAAACAGCTGGGGAGCACAGGGAGGGTGTCAGTATGGCCTGTGTGGGCAGTGTGTGTTTCAGGATGTCGGTTAGGCCCTGATTAAGCTACAGTTGCCATCTTGCCTGTTTGGGCCCCCTATTGAAATGTGCAGAACTTGAGAGGGATGGTTCAGATTGTTTAAACTAGGCTTATATGAAGGAGTTATTCATTGTCAGTGTGTTACCTTAACAGATCATGATCAGTTTCCCCCCCAGTTTGGAAAAGGGGTCCCAGCACAGAATATCAGCAATGTACTGCTGTGGACAAGGGCAGCAGATTCTTAACAGTTTGTGTGTAGTCTATATATTTTTTTCCAAAACAGTGTAACTTGCCGACAGGTGGCTCTTATGGGATGGTGAACTGAAGCTGTTATCTATGGTCTTGCCAAAGCCACCAGACTCCATTGACAAAAACGGCAATTTGATCTTGCTTAACAAGGGAAAAGTAAACTGTGCGTCCTTGATCGTAAGTTTGTTTATGTAATTGTGTGACTTTGGTTAATCCTAGTTAACTCTTTACAACACCCAAGTCACACAATAGCACAAGCAAACTTACAATCAAGGAAACGGTCGAACAGTAAATCCCATGTTCTGGGAGGTTGAATCTCATGTTTTGCCAATGGAGTATGTTGACTTGGAAGACAGTGTGGAAAGAGCCACCTGACTGCAATGTAAAGCGGTGACATATTCTGAATATAGCATACACACCATTTTAGCTGGCTATAATAGGTTTGGCTGCTGCCCCAGTCCATTGCTTTGCTTGCCTGGTACTTTGCTTCTGTCTCTCCAGTATGAAATACACTAACTTTGGATAAGTCCCTAATAATATAACCCAAGCTCAAACTATCCTTTTAAATAACCATTAGATGATTCACATGCTCAACAACTAAGGGGACAATTTGGAATTACATTTTTGATTCATCACTCCCTGCGTTTGCATATGAGACATACTTTACTGTGTGAGGGTGAATCACTTCTACTGGAGAACTCTTCTGTAGTGGAAGCTGATAGGCCGCCATAAGTACAGGCTCTCACTTCTCATTTTGGTCATATGAAGTATAGCGACAGAGAGTTGAGTGGAGTTGTGAAAGAGACATCTGTTTGGGAGACGCTGTGGGGGAACTCCCTGCAGATTAATGCAGACAGGGTGCCAACAGAGACAGGTGGGTTACAGGGGGCTGCAACAACTGGGAGGCATGCAGATCACATTCACCCCACGCCCTCTTCATCAATCATTCACAACCCATCACGTCTTTATTCTTCCATATGACCCTCTACCAGCCTTCACTCGCTGCTACCAGGGACTTTTTGGAATGGATATGGCATCTGTCAGTTGTTCTGCTGGCTGTTATCCAAGAGGGAAAATGTAGGCTCGCCATACAGCTGTTAAAACCTCTCTAACGTAAGCCCGCCTGTCGGCTGCCGTTTGAATTATCTGAACAGGTCGTCATTAGTTGATTGAGCACATGGAAACTTTTAATTCCAACATCACCTGGCTGAAAATCAGGGGATCGCCGGTTGGATCCCAGCACCTGCAGTCAACATGACAAAGTGTCTTTTGGCAAGATACCTAACCCCAAACTACTCCTGTCGACATGTGTTTCAGTCCTATGCTGGCAAATATCATTGGGTCAGATATGGAGAAAAAAAGGCATAATCAAGTCAAATCCATTAGCCAAATTGGTCTACAACTGTCATTTGATTTTACATTGGAATTGTTAACCAATTGCCATTTTAAATACGTTTACACAAAGTTGCACTTACATTTGTACATGTTATAACTTTGAATGGCGCTGGCCAATAAAAAATGCTGCACAAACCTGTGTAAAAAAGGTTTCAATAAAAGATAAGCCTCTGTATTGCTCAACTATATCATGCTGTAGATGTAGGTGATACATTTTTCTTTAAGGGGGTAAAGCATTTCTTTCACATGTTGATCATAATGTGTTTTAGATGGCTATATTGAGCAAAGACTAATAGCATCTATGAATTATTAAAAGCCTATAGTTGTTTAAGAAAGGGTAAAAGGCCCTATCAGCAGAAACTAAAAGGTACTGCATCATTATTGGTAATGAAAAAATTGGTATTGAGTCACCCCTCAGGCTCCAGCTTGATCCAAGCTAGGGACAAAATAATTGGATATTTCTGCTCTTGCTTTCATTATACTCATTTATTTCTTGTGAATACCAACATGTAATACATGCTGAATTCCCACTTTAAATGGTCGCCCGTTTAAGAAAGCAGCATGTTAGATTTTGGGAATCGCAGGGGTCAGTTCATGCAATATCCTGTTGTCCATGTAGCGTGTGCACTGCAGAGAAAGAACACAGAGATTGAACAATATGCACTTTTAGACCGGGGAGAGGCAGAGCTCACTATTAATATGCTCTATCTGGCATACAGGAAATTGTGCTCATGTACGGAATCCCTCGGGAGCCGTATGACAGCTTTAGTTTCAGCGCCGCTCAGAGTGCAGCAGGAATTCCAGTCTGCATGAAGTCTGGAGCAGCATGTCTACATTCCACCCTGAGTTAACCTGAAACAGTGATTCAGCAACTTATTCCACTCGTGTGTAAACTAGCCTGATAAGGTCATTATGTGGAAGCACTGCGTCAGCGTAGCCAGTTCTGAGGGATGGTTTCTTTCTACACTCAAGACATAACAAAGCCCACTGCTGCAGGAGGAGAGCTACATATGGCAGCAGAGCGGAAGGTTCCAAAATAGGCCTTTGTTCGCCTCCTCGCTCCCCTTGACCCTCCTGCTCTCTTCCTCTGTTATCAGTCTTTACATGTCTCTGCCTCACATTCTTAGTGGCATTTTCCTTAATACATTACATTGTTTAGGACTTAAACACAAGGAATCAACCTATGTTCCTTTTTAGTGATGTTTTAGCTCCATGCTAACATGATACACAATTTACTTTTTGCTCACCCAAAGGGCTTGCGCAGAGCCTTGCCCCAAAAACAGCTAGTTAAGTTTGTTTCTATGGTTACCTCTATTGCTAACTTGCGCGTCATTTGTTTGGTTGCCCGTCAAAAAGACAGCGGTAAATGTAGTCCAAATATAAATAATTGTAACTTAACTGTGCGCTGTGCCGAGTGTAGCGCGTCGGCAAAGTCGATCGGTACCACCGTTTCATTGCCTATCATTGGAACACAGCTCAAAAGAGTAAATATTGGACAGTGTCAGTCTGTCACTATAAATAGTAAATGGACTGCATTCGTATAGGGCTTTCCAGTCTGTTCAACTCCTCAAAGTAATTTACATATACAAGTCATTACGTTGATTAATACAAGGTATTCACCCATTCACAACCCAGTCATACGGAAACAAGGGCCTCCTGCTCAGACAAGCTAACATTCACAAACATTCACACACACACACACCGTAGGCCATCTGAAGCAGCTTGGGGTAAAGTATGTTGCCCAAAGATACATTGACATGTTGACTGCAGGGGCTGGGATCGAACCCACAACCTTCCTATTGAAAGACAACTTTACTGCTTCTTCCAATGCTCCAAGTGTGTGTTGAGAGTAACGTTTACCAATGGGTGTATTCTTGAGTTTTAGCTTAGTAATAAACAGAACACACATTGTGTAATCAGTTTTTCATCCTTGTTTTTTCACAACTTACACACACTGCTAAACCAAAGACATGCCTAGTGCATCTTGTCCGAGGAAACTTGTTGACGCCCATTTACCCCCTGATCCAAAATGGTCCCTTATCCTAATTTCTTCTAAATACCATCTTTCTCCATATGTCCACCAAATTCACAATCTCCTCTTTTACAAACCTTCCATCTCTTTCTTTCTCTTGCAATGACCCTGCAGCGTTTCTCAGTTAGTCACAGAGTTTACACCATTACAGGTTAAAGCCATTAGGCGGTCACATATGAGGCCAAGGTGCATTCCTCTACATTAAGTTCTTCCGTCAGCAGCGCATTACACAAACCCGCAACACCTTCCTTCATTCCTGCAATAATCCAACGCACAACCTTCTCTTCTGGCTGATAGTATATCTTCAGAAGTGCATGTCCATAAAGTAGTTTAACATTGTGAAAAGGTGTTATGCAAAACACAAAGAAGAGGAGATAAGTGGAATGAGATGGAGGTGTATATTTCAGGATGTACTGAAACAAAACTGCTTAAGACAATCATTAAGTCAAAATAAGTGTATTCTCTTTGTAGCAGCGATCGCTCATCAAAAAAGGCCACTCAGGGAGGTTAGCAGTCAGAGTCCCCAACGCGTGTTGTTGTGAAGGATGAGGTCCACCATGACGTAATTTGTAATGCTTTATTTACTTGTCCACGGTTCAAATGTTCTTTTAAGACTCACGTATCTAAAATCTTGTTTAAAACATAACGACCACGCACACGCTCAGACACAAACAATCACGGTCAACACGGTTGAAAAACGTGTGGCTTCCTCTCTAACCTCTCACCCCAGCTGATCACCCGTGTCCACATACATAGGTTAATTACCTCCCGTGCTCCCAGGTGCGCAGATTGGATGATGACGCATTCACACACAGATAGACAAACCCCGTGCACAACACAAAGCAAATTGGCTCCAACACTCTTAATAAAAAAGCATGTCGCATGCAGCATTTTTTATTAAACACTTTTTACTTGGATCATCTTTGCCCATTACGTCTAGTGCAGTGGTTCTCACAATTTTTTCAATAATGTACCCCCTTTGAAAAAGAAATTCAGCCAAGTACCCCCCGCAGTACTCCAACTGTCAATTCCCTAGGGGTCTGCGTACCCCCATTTGAGAACCACTGCTCTAGTGAATGTAATCCAATTGAAATGCCATGTTGCTATTTATTGTAATTTTACATTTATGCAAATAACTAGGGTGACATGATTTGGAAAAATAACTGATTGCAACTAGTTTGGCTAATATGTAATTTGCAATATGATTTCTAATTGTAAAGGGCATGATCATTTTTCAAACATTACTCACATTCTCATTGAAAAATGTATTGAAAGGATCAAGGTGATGTATTTAAGAGGAACACATCCTTATTTTAAAAGAAAACGGATTGTTATTTTCCTTATTTTACCCCATAAGGGTGTGTCTATTTTGTATTTACCAATTAAGGAAGCATATGTTCAATTTGGATTAATGTTGCAGCCCTACATACAACATAAAGGGAATGATTTGAAGTGTTGTGTATTCTCCTGAAGGCTTGCTACAGCCCTTACTGGAGGTCATAATGGAGGAGTCACATGCCACATCCTGGGCCTCGGTGCTCACAGTGCAGCAGGAATGTTCTTTCCCAGGTTCAGACCATGTGAAGTGTGCATTATGTAACCCTGAGAAACCTTTCTTACTTTAGAGCAAACTCCTAACGTCAAGAGTCGTTCAGGGATCGCTTCAAGTGGGGCTGCGAGGTTTCCCACAGGGGGAGAATGTGCTTCACCTCGAGGATGGAGGAGCACTGCAAGCAGCACTAAGCATCAATAGTTGTGAGGATGGAGGAGTACTGCAAGCAGCACTAAGCATCAATAGTTGTGAGGAAAACACCAATGCATTCACAAGCTGTCTCAGGGTTGCGCTTAAATGCACCATCTGACAGAACGTGCAAGCTTTCAATGGGTCACTTTCTGCTAGTTTCACAGATTTCTGGAAGGATTCCAAACGGTACACGCTAAATAAGTTGTATTTGAGTGTGATGCTCATACATTTGTGTGGGAAAGATGGAAAATGATCTCATCATCATCACCCACTAGAATTAGCCACACAGAAACCTAATTACAGGACCTCCTGAGGCGAGGCTTATCTTATCAGAAGAGTGCTGACGTTTTTCTCTTCTCTTCTTGAAGATAAAAGTACATCCCTTAATGGAGTTGCTAGGCTAAATTCATGGTGTCGGAATCCTCTGGAGCAAACACCCTATTTTAGCCTGCTGTTGGGCAAATAGTTAACACCTACATCAGCCGCAGTGTCATCTGTTTTTCAAATTCAGAAAAGCAGTAGAGAAGCTGGGAAGGGATGGGCGTGTCAAAAGAAATGACTTGCGATTTCCTGTTTTCAAAAAGTCAGAAAAAGCCACACGGGGCTAATATAGAGGAAGAGTTACCAGACCTCCACCAGGGGGCTGAGTTCAGAGGAGGGGAAAGGGAGAAGAGAGGGAGGAGGACAAAAGAGAGACTGTAGGGAAAGAGAAAAGTAAAAAGGTATAGAAATCAGGCAAGTTAGTAAGAAGTAGATATGTGAGATTAGCCTCCTCCTATCAGAGATAAACATTTCATTCATTGGGCCGGGGCAAACACCACCACTCTGTGCCCTCCTCCTCCTCTCTGTTCCTTTCTCTTGCCCTTTGTTGCCCCCCCCCTCCCCCTTTCTCCCTCCTTCCCCTCTTGCTTGATGAGAACAAAGTGGAAGGGAAATGGGCTGGTGCAGGGCTGTGATCTGGCTCCACAGCGCTCAGAGGGAGGATGGAGGGTAAACCAGGTTGCCGCAACGTCAAACCCCCCGGGACCAGGGGAGGCTCTGAATGGCCTGACTGGATCTCTGGAGGAGCTGCAGAAAAGATTTTAGAAGCTCTCGCCAATAACGGTACACCTAAAGCATGTGTTAATGGTCAGAAACATGTTACCATTATTCAGCATGTATGGTAAACTGAACCATTTTCCAAATATGGCAGGTGTGCTGATGTTAATCTGGTTTTAGGAGCATTCTTTAGACATCTAGAAGGCGCTTTTGACAAATGAGTTTCCATTTTGTTTCTGCAACACTTCTCAAAAGAAAATCCAGCCTTTCTGGTCAAAAGGAGAAAGACACCTACTTTTACACATCATGAAATACTTTTCTAATCTAAGTTTTGGATGTTTCTGTATATTTGTAAATACCAAATGGCCACTCTCTTCATGAAGGTGGTTAATTGCACGCTCCAACAAGTCCATCACTGTTTAAATGTCTTATTTTGGCTATTTGTTTACATGAAATTTTCCCTTTCAAGCCATGTAAACGGCTAAATATTATTTTCTTTGGAAAAAGGCCAGATCCGAGATTATTTGGTGCGTGTAAAAATATTCAGTGCCCAATTTCCTGATCCAGAAAAGAGAATGATGTGACGTGACAGCTCAGAGCCGGCCTGCTCACTCATCATTAGACCTGGAGGAGTCCAGTGGAAAGAAGACGTACAAATGCAGCAAAAAGTCCCTCACAGCGGACACGTAGAATATGATCTACTGTTGTTGGTGTTTACTATTATTCTGGATCAGACCACTGAGCTTAAACTATATACTTTGTGGGGGAAACTTCTCTAGCAATGGAGAGTCAGGACTCAGAGAGACACGAGGAGAGCTGGAGCTTTGAATGGCAAACAGTGACACTGATGGTTTATTTGGATTTACGGCCGGAGAATTGACAAGACAGGTGGTGTGTCACGAGTTGACTCAGCGGTTGCCAAACCAATTATGAAGAACTCTTCTGTAGCTCAAGGTTTTAACTAGTTTGGAGTGTAATAATCAACATTCCTCATCAGTGAGACTACATATTATGGACCCTGAATCTAACTAGAGCTCTCGTCCATAGGAAAGAATGTGTGCCAGGGAACCTAAGTTCCTGAACAGTAAACTACCTCATGGCGGCTTTTGCTCGGTCATAGATTGGCAACAACAATGCGCCAAAGCTGCTCCTCCTAAAAAGAGCTAGCAGCTATACCCAAGGCCGTAGACCTATGCCATGGGAAAGGAGACAGTGAGAGGAGAAAATGATGAACTGTGTTGAACGTTGAATAAGCAAATTATTCCCTAACATACTTGACACGCATTTTTGAGATAAAAAACGTTGAAGCCTCGCTGCTGCCTCTCACTGAAGACGGTGATGAGATGCATGTGGGCGTGACAGCATGGCAGGGTGGATTGTGGGAAACGTCCATCTCGCGTCGGAGCCTCTGACTCATCACGCTGCCGGCACTTTGAGATGTCCAAGAGCGGAACACTGACTCTCTATCAGCTGTTCTGCAGCAGCGCCTGACCTCTGACCCCCCCGCAGGGTGCGAAACAGAGATCCAGAGATTGCAGCTATGCGTTGATATAAATAGTGTTTCAGGTACATGGTGGTGATACATGACAGCAGTCCCTCCATGGAGTCACATTGTGACATCACAGATCTGGAGATGTCACATAGCAAACATTATTATGCAAACAGGACACTAATAAATGATTCAGGATTATTCTGACAGCGTGAGAGCAGGAAGAAAAACATGCCAGGACATTTTATTGTGGTAATATAATATAATAATGTAAACTCTCTTAGAGGAAGTCATTGTTTATTATTTTTAAATATTTATATTTATGTCATTCATATAATAAATTCTGAAACAAACACTTGTTAGCTTTGACTGCATAAATTAATCAGTTGATAATGATAATAATAATAATAATAATTCGCAACTGCATGATTTCAAAGATATAACTAATCAAAGTCATTTTGACTGCATCTGTTTTGGAAATTGCGATTTAAATTCACAATATTGGAGGGAAATATCATATTCGCAAAATTATTGTAATAGTTAATCAAATATATATTTAAATGATCATGGTGTGATTTTTTTCTAGATTGTCTGTGCTGAACAAAGATGTTTTATTAAGTCTGTAGAATAGGATTTGTGTGCATACAATTCTGTGCAGTACCACAATCCTTTATTCAGAATAATCTAACCAGATATTACGCATGTTAACAAATATTGTACCTCCTCAGTTTGAGTATTGCACAATTTCGTTTAAATTCTGATTACCTTTTCAGCCACATTTCTACTCATGTCAGCCATTGTCTACTCTTTAACTTTACTGGGCCGTGCCGCTTTTCATCTATCCCACAATGCACCTGAAGTCTACCACAGGCCTGCACACTGTTGCCTGCAGGCCCTTGTTAGGAACAAACAGCCCTTTTCTTTTGACAAAAATAGAACTTGCACGTATTTCTCCCAAAATAACCCCTCCACCACTGAATGGGTGGAGTGTCAACGCAGTAACCTTTACCACAATAGAACCGTGAAAGACATTTAGACGGATCACAGGTTAGTGACACTGACATTAGGGAGGAGGGCAGAAGAGTTATGAAGGAGACGACTTTGTAATATTGGAAGTATAAAGGATATGTGATACAATATGATTTGTATTCACATTAATGGAGTCCAGTAATAAATCATGTTTTTTGTCACTGTCCAATTTCAAAGTCGCCAAATCCATCGAGAGAGACAATATTTCAAACAGACTTTCTGTAAAAGATTTTATAAAGCATTACATGTAGTACAGTACTTTTGTTTTCGTCTTTTAAGGCATGAAGTTAACATTTTTCATAATGTGAGAGCGGGACTGAATTCATTCTCGTTTTAAGACCCATCTAACCACAAGCTGCCTACATACAGACAGAAGAAAAGACAGCATTTCCTCACAGGAAGCGTGTAAGTGAGGAGGTGAGAGTTTCATCTTTTGTGATCATTTAGTTGCCAAGTGCTGGTCATAACATGAAAAAGCACCTTTGGTTGTTTCCTCTGAAGTTATCACATGAAAACACCTCGTTCATTTATTCTAATGTTAGCACTAGTGGCCATTCATTCAGTGGAAATGGACAGCAGCTTTATTTGACTGAATTACAAACATTATTTTTACACACAGCAACCAAGCTGTAGATCCAATAATGAAATGTAATCTCTTGTCTGATGTATTTGACAGCTCCAGCCTGATCAAATGTTTGGTATTGTGCAATTAGACCCTGTCAAGCTAGTTAAAATGATGTACTGCTCCCAAAAGGGAAGCTATAAACATTTAACAGAGAGAAGCCAACCAGTGGGGCAGGGGATATGCAAATGTGGGGAAACTATGAGGAAAATATAGAGAGATGACTCAGCAGGGAAACACCTGTAAGCGAGTAAAGACTGGGGGGGAAATAAATGAAAAGGAGAATCAAAAAGAGAGAGACTTGGCTCATAAAAAATGTCAGATGGTTTCATTCTGTAACTGCAGACCAGGCGGCAGGGAGGGAAGAACCCCCTGATTACTGGAAAAAGAGTCAGGTTTCACCACTTCCGATTCCGATAAACGTTTGTTTGAATGTGCCGTTTCTTATAGACCTGAAATAAGGTCTGTGCTTAACACTCGATTAACAGATGTTTAGCCTTTTTCCTACAACATAAAAGATGTCATTAAATACCCCACTCTTCGATGTCCTAGCTTTAATGTTTCATAAAAATGGTTGCCAACAAGTGTCTTAATGAGATTACTAAACGTCATCCTGCTGAACATTAGCCACCTTTAGCTTAGCGGTGGTGATGCGCGCAGTCATGCTACCGTGATGTATTTATTTTCTAGCCTAACGTTAGCTTTTTACTTTTTACTGGCGATGGCATGTTGCTCCTGATATATATCCTGATATATAAGTGATTTTAATTAGTAGAGAGTTTTCTGATTATCCAAAACTTGCATCATCAATGCTATGCTTTTTTTTGTAGGCAGCCCTTGTGATGCTAACTTCTGGGTCGGCCTACAAAAGTAAGTCCTCACTGCATCACTCTTTTACACACAATAACCAAATACAGAGATGACATTGACATTGTAAAGGCACACATTTATGCAAAAACACAAGGCAGCTAAAAAAAAAAGCCAGCAAATCAGCAGCTACTTTCCTGAGGCCTGTACTACGAATCCAGTTCAACATACCCTGGATATGTTTGAGTTAGCTGGCTTACCTAAACCAAAACAAACACGCTCTCGCTAAACGGTCCTACGACGCTGGTTATCAACCCGGTAACTCAAGCCAGGGTTTCTCTGTCCGGCTGAGTGCGCGTTCACATGAAAGGGGTGGGGCTAGCAACATTTGACCAATCACAAACATGGAGAAGCATACTGACAGCATAGCGTCATACTTCCTGAATGAAAATAAAACTATAATATTAGACATATGAAGAAGTTAAACTTTAAACATCCATGACTTAAACGCTTTATCCAGGATAAAAGCCACATAGCTGCACCTGTAAGGTGAATACAGCTGGTAACAAAAAAAGTGTTTCAATGCGCACATTAACAGGTTTATGATATCACTGCCCCGTCTAAGACACGAGTGGATCTGACTTTAAATTACATTTGGCTCGAGTGTTTCATCAACTTAAAGGTGGGGTAGGTAATTTTGGAGAAACCAACTCGAGTGCGCTAGAATTTGAAAATACACAGCCGGAACAAATCTGCCACTTCCTTACAGAGCCCCTCCTCCAACACACAAACGCGCACATGACCAATGAGGGCACGAGATAAGTTTGTGCACAGATGNTAGGTTAGCATTTTTCGCTCGGGGCTAATCCAGAGGCTTACTGTTAGCATTGTGGAGCCTAAGAGGATAACAGAGTATGTTTTTAAAAAATATATATTTTTTAATTTTTTCACAACAGTTGTATTTGGATGGAATGAATACCTATAGTGATAATTCAAAGTAATACAATTATTTTTACAGTGAAAAAGGTCAAATAGAAACGATGGTTCCCAAATTACCCAGAGGTACACCCATTTGGGTGAGTACGTCTTTCTTTTTCACAGCAGTGAACCCAGGTGGACCTGTGTGCATCTTCTTTGGTTCAATTGCATGCTTTCCAACTTGCAGTTTGGTCGGACAGCTCATATTTGAACAAGGGCCGGGACTTTAACGCGTTAATTAAGATTAATGAATTACACAAACATTAACGCGTTAAAAAACATTAACGCATTTTAATCGCACTTATTTTTGCCCTGCGGAACGTTTCTCACTGGATGAGTTTCAGGCGTACCGATTATACTGGAGCACCAACTAACGTTCATGACTTCAGACAACAACAAACCACAGTGAACAATAGTCAAACATGAACGAAGAAGCTGATGAGACCGCTTTGGTTTGCCCCGTGGATGGGACATTTTGTTTTAAAAAACGGAAGGATGGAAGCGTCGATAAGAGCACGGTTGTATGCAAATTATGCAAANCTTAATTTATCTCATAGAATAAAACTAGGGCCGGGACTTTAACGCGTTAATGCGTTAATTTTTTTAACGCGTTAATGTTTGTGTAATTCATTAATCTTAATTAACGCGTTAAAGTCCCGGCCCTAGTTTTATTCTATGAGATAAATTAAGCCAATAATACCCCAGTGCTGAAAGTCTGAAGCTTTTACGTCTCAATAGTCTTTAGCTTAGCGGTGGTGACGTGACTTCTTGCAGCATGTAGTTCGCTTATAGCATCACACCTCCTCCTCCTCTCTCTCCCTCTCCTCTGAACCCCCTTCACACCTCTAATAGCCGGTATCCATGATGATCTCCCCCCCCCCTCCTCTCCACACCACACCATCCCATCCATCCATCCATCCATCCATCCATCCATCCATCCATCCATCCATCCATCCTTCCATCCGTCCCCCTCCAGGAATGTTATTGTCAGACTAAACGCTTGGATTAAAAAAGAGGAGAAGAGGCAGGGTGAGGAAATGTCAGACTAGGACTGAGGGAGGTAGGGAGGGGTGAGGATTAGCAAAAGAGAGGGTGACAGACGGGATATCCAGAGACCTGCTACTGTGGAGGAGAGCAGGGGAGCAACACCCTCCCCCCATCTCTGCCCCCCTTTTCCCCTCTGAATGGTGGCATGTTTTGTAATTCCACATAAGCTGAGAACAAAGTTATTAAATAATCTTTGGGGTTCGATTTTAAACCCCCCAAAAATACGCAATGCTCAATTCAATTCCACATTTAGGTCTTTGAGGCCCAAGCTGACGTAGCCCACAATACGGAAAATCTTTCAAAAACTAAAAACATGGGAAATGAACCAGACCAAAAAAAAAGAGACAACAAATCAATTTTAAAATATGTACGTTGCCAAAATACACACTGGGCGGTATCAAAGCTTCAGAGCGTGTCTCTAGGGGTGCAGCCTGGTGATTAAAGGGTGGAAAGACCCTCTGACAGATGGAGCAGGTCTCAGAGAGTGGGCCTTGCCAGGTCTCATACACACACACACTGACATACTTAACAGCAGGACCAAATGATGTGTGCATCCACTTGATAATCACAGACATAATGTATATGCCTCTATCAAGGCATGCATCTGCACACACACACACACAGCTGCATTACAAACGGGCAATAGAGGGGAGGATTAATAGTGAGGGAGGGATTGTTTAAATGCAAACACACATAGGTAGCTATTAGGAGAGTGAAGGTGTCAAACCACTGATCTGTTATTTATTGTGTTGCTATCAAGCCTCTCACCCTTGCAGCCTCTCCGACATGTCTATCGATCAGACACTGTCGGAGCAATCAGCTCTGATCTCTCACTTCAAACTGTAAAAAAATAAAACTCTCTCACACACACACACACACACACACACACACACACACACACACACA
>NW_011369214.1:344797-351472 GCF_000735185.1 Notothenia coriiceps | reverse complement strand
ACACATCCTACGCCGCCATTATAATGTCCGTCTTTTCACTGAATTGTTGTCTTGAAAAGGGTACTCACAACAATTCCGCAACAATATCATCTTGAACTGTTGCAATTGCCATTTCAACGTTAAAAACAATAAAACGTAGGGCTGCTCAATTAATCATATTTTAATCGCAATTACGATATTTTTTCACTAAATGGGTGTTTTCAAAGTAAGTGGATAATCGTTTTTTAATAATCGTGATATCAATTATTGACCCAAATAATCGAGATTATGATTTTTGCCATAATCGAGCAGCCCTATTTTATATTGTTGCATCATGTTCAATGGTATAATTATATTTTAAGTATTCTAAGGTGAACAGGGATATGGAAGTGGCAACACCAACTAAGTTTTATCTCTGATTCAGAAACAGCAGTCTCAACACATTAAATACCACATTTTTTGGTTCGGTGACCACATTGCCTAAGATAATTAGATAAATAAATAATATTTATTGTGGTGCTTGTTAGGGTTGATTTCACTTCACGGCAGAAAGTCTTACTAGTAAAACGGGACGAGGGAGAGAGAGCTCATTGAAGGTGGCTCCCCCCCTGAGGGTGGGTGGGTGTGTGTGTGGCCACTTTCTCTCTAAAGAGCACACAATTCTATCATCATTCCTGTTTATTTTAGTGTTAACATACTTCTATACACACTCACTTAACACATTAACCTTCTTATGAATTCCTGAGTGTGGGAAACATGTCTGCATGTTTGGAAAAAATGTGTGTGTGTGTGTGTGTGTGTGAGCCAGTGTGAGCCAGCCAGCAGTGACACAGCAGAACCAGAGTGTAAGTGAGGCAACAAGAACATTCCTTGAATTACAAGCATGATGAAGGGAGGAGGAGGAGGAGAGAGGAAGTTGGGAATTTTGTCTTCTACTGTTCTTAAAGAGGCAGTGTGAGGATTGCACTTTCACTTACAAAAGCACAGTTTTATAACCCAGCCACACCTAAAATCAAAACAGATTAAGATCTTTCCCCTGAATGAATTTAGACTGAAAATATACCATCACTTTTGAGCATTTTCCCATATTTCTGTTAAATAGGCCCTTTAGGTTTCTCTTTTCGTGTTATATAGGTTTTTGTGCATGTAAATGGTCTGCAAAGGCTTAAATCCCAAAGCTCCCACCAGAGGGGGTTTCTCTCCTCCGTTGGACTCATTTGTTTACTTTTCTGATATAGTGACATCACTATGTAACACTTTTCCTTCTATTGGCTAGCGCTCCAGTCATTGTACGTGATAGGCTTAGGGGCGGGACCAGTGGCCTAACTATCGATGGTGCAGGGGGGGGGGCCCAAAACAATATTTGCACCGGGGCCAATCACAACCTTGTTACGCCACTGGGCGGGACATCTCTAAACGGTTGACCAATCGCCGGCCAGCTAGCCAATCAGAGCAGACTGGGCTCTGGTTTCAGACAGAGGGTGAAATTACTACTACTGTACTGACTACTGAAATCTTTGCTTCTGCTTTTTCATAACTACACTGCCTGAATAGCCATTCTTGCCGTTCATATTTATATGCCGTTGTTTCTTGTTTGCTTCTTCTTCTTCTCCTTCTTCTTCATATCACTGGCATCACATTATGTATTCACATAAACACATCTGTTTGTATCCTCTTTAACTTTGACCTTCTTTCTCATTTGTCCTTGGAAGGCAGTTTTCTGATGTATGTATTGATTCAGCAGCTCTGCTTCATGGCAGCTGACTTCAGCGTCTCTGTCGTCAGCTAACCCTCTCCTCACAACCGCTGACTCTGCTTTTTCTTTGTGAATACTTGAAGGCATCCCTAGTAGAAGAAGAGTGTGTGGGTGTGTTGTTGTCCTACTGAAGGGATAATCAGCTTTAAGTATAGCCTGTAGAGCAGTTTTTAATGTTTTTAAGCTGGCAATTATATCACTAAATCTGATCTTAAAATATTATAAATTCCCTTTGTTGGATGGTTAATATGACTGGGTACGACAATATATATTCATATGTTATGCTTTTTAGGTGTTTTTTCAGTCTACATTGCAGTTTTTCTGGAATAATGCATTTGTTTTCTCCACCATGGACAAAGAAAGTAGGTTTAGACCTAGTGAAGAGTTAAATGTGTTGTCATTAAATGATGGAAGTATATAGTGTCACAGGAATGAGTCCTAAAACCTGGTCATGAGAGCATCTTAGCACTTTGTTCCCTCAACTCAAAGTCAAAGGGTTATTTTATTTAAACGTCATGCTGTAGCTTTTTTACTTGTAGAGATTGCATTGCAGGTGTTGTCAATATGTGGCGATTATCCCGCTGAGAAAAATGTAAAAGGATCACATACGTTCCTACGATCTTATTTTCTGCAACATTCCAAAATTCACTGGAGACATCACATTTGCTTTTTTTCAGGATTATTTGTAAAATGAACTAATAATGTATTGTCAGAATCACACCTCTGTCAGGATGTTATCTTGATATTTTAAGCATCGGTTACATCTTAAATGAACGTTTGCTCTGAAGCTGTTTGCCTCTCAGAAGCCAGATGGCAGTCGGTCTCTGCCCTATATGTTTCCTGAAAGTGTGCATATTTTTAAATAAAGTTATGAATATTGAATAAGCGTGGCAGTGGGCACAGACTGTCCTTTTTTGGTGGGTGTCTGCACATCCTGTGTTCCTCTGAAACGAGGTCACGGTGTGGCTGAATGGGTGCTCACATGTTACAGCCTAGTGGTTATTCAACCATAGAGGCAGTTGGCATCAAGCGGCCGTTAGGACTGCACAGGATTGCATGACATTTTCAGTGCCAGCGGTTTCCGTTTCAGAAAAAGGGCAAACATGTCTAGTTATGATTTGTTATTGGTGTCAGGGTTCTCCCCCAGAGTGGTGTGCTAGTTGTCAGACTGTTACTAAAACCACAACAAATAAAGATGGGGGAACAACAGAAATACTTGAGAAAAAGGACAGAATTAAGAAAAGATGTGGCACTTAAATGTAGCTCTTTAAAACAATGTTGCTTGATTTCTTTGGATGGACCAATTTGAGTTTTTAAAACTGTTTTATGAAAGGGCTGTTTGTGAGATACAGTAGGTTTTAGAGTTAAGGCATGGCAAGTTTATTTAAAGAAAACATTTCATACTCTAAAATGCTTTACATAGTGAAGTTTGAAAAAAACTCCAGTAGGAGATATAAAAGTGCATTTCACTTATATTATTTCATAAAGAAGATTAAAAGACACAGGTCACATACAGTGGGGCAAAAAAGTATTTAGTCAGCCACCACTTGTGCAAGTTCTCCCACTTAAAAAGATGAGAGGCCTGTAATTTTCATCCTAGTTATACCTCAACTATGAGAGACAGAATGAAAAAAAAAAAATCCAGAAAATCACATTGTCGGATTTTTAAAGAATTTATTTGCAAATTATGGTGGAAAATAAGTATTTGGTCAATAACAAAAGTTCATCTCAATACTTTGTTATATACCCTTTGTTGGCAATGACAGAGGTCAAACGTTTTCTGTAAGTCTTCACAAGGTTTTCACACACTGTTGCTGGTATTTTCTCTCGTAAATCTACTAGGGGTCTTCTCCAAACCCCCTTACAGTATACCCAGTCTACTTTGGTTTTTATCTTGAAAAACCATTTTTGAGTTTTGATCTACACAAACCTCCTCTTTCTTACGACTCAACGTAGGTTTCTTGTGGTATGGATGACACTTTGTACCCCCACCTTTGTAGTACGAAACCCCGGACAAAAAGACGTTTCCCTGGTCCTGCTGACTAGGCACATTCCTTCTTACTTACCCCGGTACATAGCACTCTAAAAACTCACTGTTGGAGGAAGGGTAGCGTTCCCGTAACTTCCACTTTTGCACCGACCCAGGAAAAGTCGTACTGGGTTAACTCGGTTTTGTGTGGCGGTGCCCGTGCTTCCTTACCGAAAGCATTCTTCGTAAAGTTCAAGGACCTCACCCGGATTCGGTCAGGAGGTCTAGAGTTGGTTTTTTTTTTTTTTTTTTTTTTTTTTTTTTTTTTTTTTTTGGTATCTTTTAGAAACCTCCCTCAACTTTCAGGCACAACGGGTTCGCTGTCGGGGTTTTGTAGCACGAGATCTCCTCTAGACGGACCTCCTNTGAGAAACCGGCTCGAGATACACTTTTTGTTATATTCCATGGAATGCTCTTAACATCCCGATAGCAATGAATATCTGAAGTGCTTTGACAAAAAAATCCTGGATTTTTTTGTCAAAGCACTTCAGATATTCATTGCTATCGGGATGTTAAGAGCATTCCATGGAATATAACAAAAAGTGTATCTCGAGCCGGTTTCTCAAACTTACCTACCCCACCTTTAATGTGTTGCTTAAAATAATACTTCTGCATACAGTATGTGACACTGTGAGTGTTGCACGGCCAGATACGGCTCAAGAAGCTGACTCAGATAAGGAGATATGATACATTATGATGTGATATGAATGGTAATCGGACACATCAACGTCTGCACTCGTCTGACCTCGAAGCAGGCCGCTGTGTCTGTAAATGCTTTGGCTAAACTTGGTGTATGACTGTGTTGTGATTGTGTGTTTTTTAATTGTTTGTAACTGTAAAACTGTCTGAAACTGTGCTGTTACCATTCTTGGGCCAGGACTCTCTTGAAAAAGAGGTTTTTTAATCTCAATGAGACCTATCCTGGTTAAATAAAGGTAAAATAAAATAAATAAAAAACAGTGCCGCGGACTGTACGTAATGTTACTTTGCTCCGGTTACTTATGTTGTGGCAGATATTTAAGTAAGCTTTCTTAACGCTAATGTTATATTAGTCAGATTGGTCTGAAGATGGGAGGTGATATTCTATTCATTTTCACGTTCACACAGTCGGTGATTTTGGCCGGCCATCTTTCCTGCAACGGCAGTTTAAACTGTATTTCCTTTATCCTGTAATATGACTTGATAGCTTTAAACTCCGCACACTGAGCTCTGATTGGTCAGCAGGCGGTGCTTTCACTGAGTTGATCTCTTATCATGGAACCTAACCTGCTCCGGAGCAGGTTAGCCGATCAGTATAACTTACCATGGAGATCTAGCCCGGTAAGAAGAGAACCAGCGTCGTAGGACCGGAAACCCAGAGTTGTCCCTGAAGTTACCTCGCTAAGCGAAAATCCGGTTTCGTAGTAGAGGCCTCTGTTCAATTCCAGCCTTGTCAGGCTGTTTGTTGCATGCAATACACCTCCTCTGTCTTACTGTCAAATAAAGTAGTAAGTATCCTCATACCACAAAAACCAAATATAATCTTGTTTCCTTTCAAAATGATTACCGATACACATCATCTACACGCTGATGCCAGAGGCAGCAGGACACAATAGTGTTGGAACAATACTAAACCACCTTAAAACGTCTTGATTTAAAGTATGAGAGATTGTTTATGAATAAACTGCCGCACGACGGTCTGTTGTCTTAGCCCTCTTTCCATTTAAGAAACTGACACTGTAATCTCAGTCCTGAATCACTGTCAGACAAATAAAGTCCATGTTGAATAATAGTGGAGTTACCCTTGTTATAACAGTGCTGTTTGAGTGCCTGGAAGGTAAATGCTGAATAAATATGGAAGCTCAATTTACATGCTATCAGATCGTCATGCTGCTTTTTATATTACAGGGGTGTGGCCAGACAGGTAGACTGACACACTCACAGTACAGTGTGTATTTTACATATTAGGATGTTGGTATGCTCAACAGAAGCAGACGTGCCTGATCTGTTGGAACACATGCAGACCGTAAATGGAGCTGACACTGGGCTGCAGCTTCCAACGCATGTGAGACTACGCTGCAGGTGAAGGCAGGAAGCACCATTACTGTGTTGTAACCCACAGACAAGCACTTGTACTGCTACAATTGTGAGGACTCTTTCTGACATGCTTTTCAGTAGCTGCTAAATCCCCCTCAAACTATCCTCTTTTTGAAACAAGTTTGAAGCAAGTGCAATTACATTTAAATATCCAATTGAGAAATGTTATGTTCTTTTTACTGAAATTGGACTGATTTTTAATTGACCATTTATTTGTAAAAGAAAATGTTTACAGAAAAACATGTGTGCAATTTTATTTCACCTACCTGTATTATTTGAACTTGTTCTATTAAATAAAGTAAGTTGTATGCACTTTTATAATTCTTACCTGAGTCTTTTGAACTTTTTTATTAAATACATCTAGTTGTATGCAGTTTTATTTCACTTCCCTGTATCATTTAAACTTTTTTAATTTAAGAATTCCATTTTATGTTATTTTATTTCTCTTACCTAACCCCTAACAGAAGTAGTGTGCATTTCTCTATACAGTGGAGCAAAAAAGTATTTAGTCAGCCACCAATTGTGCAAGTTCTCCCACTTAAAAAGATGAGAGGCCTGTAATTTTCATCCTAGGTATACTCAACTATGAGAGACAAAATGAGAAGAAAAAAAAAATCCAGAAAATCACATTGTCGGATTTTTAAAGAATTTATTTGCAAATTATGGAGGAAAATAAGTATTTGGTCACCTACAAACAAGATTTCTGGCTCTCACAGACCTGTAACTTCTGCTTTAAGAGCCTCCTCTGTCCTCCACTCGTTAACTGTATTAATGGCACCTGTTTGAAGGATATCGCCGCATCCTGGCCGCCGGCTCTATCTACTGGGCTATCAAT
>NW_011369214.1:339314-344762 GCF_000735185.1 Notothenia coriiceps | reverse complement strand
CTCTCTCTCTAACACACACACACACACACACACACACACACACTCTCTCTCTCTCACACACACACACACACACACACACACACACACACACACACACACACACACACACACACACACACACACACACACACACACACACACACACACACACACACACACACACACACACACACACACACACGATCCTGGATAGGAATAGCAAATAAGAGCATGTCCGTGTAATGAGGTCAGAGTGATGCTAATATGCTTGTGATTATTGCTAATAAAGCTAATTAAAGTCTTGCTAATGTTGTGAATACATGCTGAATGAGCTCAAAGAGTAAGGGAATTAGCTGGTGCTGTAAGAGATGAACAATACTGAATACTGACCTAGTAAAGGAGGAGAGGAGGGAATGAAAAAAGAGGATGAAAAGAAGAGCATGAGAAATAGAGACAGTCAAAAGGAGTGTGGCTGAGATGAAGATATTTAAAGACGGGATGAAAGAAAGACCCAAATACGACAAATATGAAAAACAGAAGGCTGCATCCCCTCACCGTTTTTGGTCTGGGAAACGGTGGCGCATGATTGGACAGAGGGGTTGAAGGAGAGAGTGTGTCATGAGAATGGTATGATAGGGGTTTCAGCAAGGACGGATTGAAATAGATCTGTACCCTCACAGGGCCACACAGGTGGGTCGGGACGGGGAGAGACAACAGGGCCAAGGCTACATCAGAAAACATCCAATATGTTTGTTCTCGCTGATAACCTGAGATACTGTTTAGATATGTTTTAACAAGTTGCTTTAACAAATCATAGACAGGCTTTTCACCAAATGAGAGGAAGCAGCCGTGCTGGGTTTTATGTAAAAGAGTATTAATACTGTGAAAGAAAGAAAAAGTGAATAGCAAATGAAACTCTCGTGATGTGGCTGAAGCTCTGCATTATATTTGATCACTCTGAAAGACAAACGGCCTCTTCATGCAGGAAATAGATCAAATGCCTCGCCGGCGTCTTTTACTCTGTCACTGCCGTGCTTTACTACACCCCGGTGAGCCCCCTGTAGCAACAGCAACAGTGGAACAGCCCTGACTCTGCAGAGATGTGAGGGAATGGACCGGTCCATTTTGACGGGGGTGGCCTTGTGCCTCACATGGGGTTGGTGTAGTAAAGTGGATGAATGGGATTAGGGTTGGTCCCTGCTGGGGGGGGGGGCTGTCTGTGTGACGTCCCACCAGCATGGAACAGATTACCCTCACAGTCTGATCTGAAGCCAAGTCCTCACACCGCCTCACAGGCACGCTCACAAATTGACACGAGCCATGTAGAGGGTGGACAGTAAAGAATATGATGGAAAGAAAAGGCAAGAGAGTGGACAAAGAGTTTACACTCAACACTGATTTTTAGAGTATTTTACGATGATTTTATGATTGCTTTCTCATTTATTTCTTACATTAATGTTTCAATCTATGATAAATCCCAGTGTTGAAGAGATAGGATTAAGATTTTTTATTATTAATCCGGAGTGGAAATTCAGTTCTTCACTCTGGTGTAGGGTTGGGAACCAAAACTCGGTTCCAGATGAGAACCGATAAGAAAATACAGGGGCGGACTGGCCATCTGTGTGTTCTGGAGAATCACAGAACGGCCGGTCGTCAGCGGGCCGTTGACGGCCGGCTCGGTACGCTGACGGCCTGCACCGCCCTTAATTTTTTTAAACGGCATCATGTAAGTTGCGCTCACAGGTGACAGAGGTCCACAGTTGCCCCGCAGCGAGGCTACCCCCGCCCTCCCGTAGATAGTTCACGAGCTTAGTCACTTCATAACTTTTCTTATCTAAACGTTTGACCTCTTTCTTTTACAATTTTGGAATCGAAACGGGGAATCGATAAGCAGAACCGGAATCGGAATCGATACATTTCAAACGATACCCATCCCTACTCTGGTGTTATTTGCAAATACACACAGGCTCGAAATAAACTCATGTTAAAACAGGACTGCCAGTGTCCAAGCACCTGGGAGCAGTTGGGGGTTCAGTGCCTTGCTCAAGGGAACTTAGGCAACGCCCAGGAGGCAAACTGGCACCTTTCCAGCTACTCTGTAATTTGGTCAGGGACTATCGGGACTTGAACCGGCAACACTTTTCAGGAGGTTGGGGATCTTCCTTTTCTGATTATCTGATGTCTGTTTTTGCTTGTTTTCATAAAAATACTCAGGAAACCCTGACCTATTCGATACTTTTGAATACTAATATTTGGATCGTGGGAAGAACTGGATCATTCTACAATCGATTGCTTCAAACACAATTGTTAAATGGCATAAATTATCTTGGTAATTAGGGGAGAGCATCACGAAATGATTGAAAACACACACCTTCCTTGCAGTGTGTGTGTGTGAGTGTGAGTGTGAGTGTGAGTGTGAGTGTGAGTGTGAGTGTGAGTGTGAGTGTGAGTGTGTGTGTGTGTGTGTGTGTGTGTGTGTGTGTGTGTGTGTGTGTGTGTGTGTGTGTGTGTGTGTGTGTGTGTGTGTGTGTGTGTGTGTGTGTGTGTGTGTGTGTGTCTCACAGAGAGGGTGCAGTCAGCTGAGAGTCACAGGCTGAAGGAATTGGAGCAGATTAAAAGTGGCCCTGCGTCTCCTGCAGTCACAGGCCGGGGCCGACGCTCACAGCCACTCAGCACCGCCTTTCATCTGACGGGATTTAGGAGCCCAACACACGGCCAATGGGATGGGACTGACAGTTCACACAGTCATTAGGAGGCCAGGACAGGGAGGGGAACACAGGGACCTTTCCTCCTGTCTGGATACTTAAAGGGTTAATAAACTCAAAACAACCTCTTTTCTCTCTAAAACTGATCTTAATCGCAAAATGTCTGAAATACACAACACCTGGTTATAGTGTAGAATATTGTTTTTAAACTATCCCAAATGTTTTGAGCAGTTCACAAAGTTAAACGAATCAAAGTGAGGGTGCGCTTTAGTTGTTTGTTGGTTCAGTTGTGTTGTGGTCTGCCTGAAGTTGTTATCAAATAAACATTTTAACCAGTTTTAAGGCATATTTTTGGATTTAGGATGCCTGATGATTATTTTTACAATCTGGTTGTTAAGTTATTTGTGAAAACAAACTAGTGGCAAATCAGAGAAACACTGATTTTGAACATAAAATACTCTATTCAGTGTTTTTACCTGTTTGACTCTGTTTTTTTTTGTTTTTTCGAAGAGGAGGAGACCTGTGAGGATAATTCAGCTCCCGGAAACAAAACTCTTTGTCCATTAACAACAAAGGAATAAGGAACCAGGAGTTTTCCCCGGGCGCTGTACAATAGCTGCCCACTGCTCCTAGTACTAGACTCCTGGTACTAGGATGGGTTAAAAGCAGAGAACAAATGTCACTGTGTGCTGTGTGCTCTGCATGTGTGACCATTAAAGAGGGGTTCATCCCTCCCAATTCTATTCTTCTTCTATAAACAAAGACGGCAATGGTGGTTAAGCCATGATCCTCCGCTACTTCATCAAGCCACCAAATGGTGTCACGAAAACATCCATTTAATCAAGTCTTTTAATTAAAGAAACGTAAAGGTAAGAACCGTTTGAAACTATTTGCTAGTTTTGCCTATATTGGAAAGTACAGCTGAAAGTATAAGGTTGTAAAGGGGTAGGGGGGGACATGCATCACAGGGCTGCAGCTACAGCATTAACGGCTGAGTGCCTGGACCGCCATGGCAGGTGAGCTACCTGTTCAAAATGTGTCATGTTTCAAAAAGTCAGCATGACTCAAAGACAGTGAAAGCTCCCACATCAGCTGCTCAACACACTTCCACTGATGATGCCTTTCTCCTGATTCTGCCATAGGAATGCAGACCAGAAGAAACAACAGAAGAAAAAACAGTATAATTATGCCTTTCTTTTTAAAATGTGCAGTCTACACTGAACACATTGTGCTGTTCACTCAAATGCATATTCCTGATAGAACCTAAAGTATGCAGATACACAGATAAAGGGGGTCTACTGTAGCATACTACCCATCAGCCTTCACTCCCACTGAGAAGCAGGCTAATTGAACACCATCTATTTAAATGACAGCATGATGGAGAGGTGAGGGGGGACAACGATTTACCTTCTTCAGCAGTTTCCTGTCTTCATTAGGAAATGAACAGGGAGAGCATAAATGGAGGTGGGGGTTGGAAGAGGGAAAGATTCAGAGTGACAAACTGCTCTCTGTCCTTGATAATGGATTTGAACACGCAGAAACAGGGAGAGATAAGAAGAGAAAGAGAGTGTAAGACATGGAGCGAGATCAATCTTGAAAGAGAGCAGCACAGTGTAAGCTAAGGAGACAGAAAAGAGCAGGAACTAATCTGTGAATTAAGGCCCAGATACACCGGCCAGTCACCTGAGAAGTCGCCGACGCCGACACCGACAGTTAGGTCGCCGGACTCTCCTGCGTATTTGCCGACTTCGCGCACTGGAACACACCGCAAATCCGAGCCGAGCACGTATGAACTGCGCATGCGTGAGTGGCAATAACTCTCCTTACCAGCAGGCGGCGTTAGTGTGTATTCATCATTCAAAAGAGGCAACAACCGGAAGACAGAGAAGAAGAACGAACAGACTCCGTGATATAAACAAACAACAAATAGCGTTTTTCTTTCCATTTTCACTCTCGTCCATTGAAAACATGAACGAACAGGAGCTCTATAAACCGATGAGGTGAAATAGCCGTCCGTGTGTGTTCCATCTTCCATTTTAAATCATTTGTTTACCTCCCTCACTTCCGTTAACGCTTCTCATGCACTGATTCGCTAGCTGAACAGCCAATCAGTGTTATCCCTTTGTCCGACTTCTGGTGGTGTTCCCGACGCCGATTCGGCAAAAAAAAGGCGTCAGGTCGGCAGAAAAGACCCGACGGTGCGGCGCACACCACTCCGAATAGGGCGTGCCCACGCTCATGTTCGGCCCGACTCCCATTTACTGCCGATTTTGGGCCGGTGTATCTGGGCCTTTAGACACCAGTAAGGAACTATTCACGGAGACAGGAAACAAGGAAATATCAAATAAGGGACTTGTGATGTACCCTTACACACAAGTAAGGAAACAACACGCCAGTTATTAAACCATGCAAGGATAAATGAAACAAATAAATACCAAGAGACTTAAGGTAGGTAGAATGGAGAAACCAGCTCGAGTNAAAGAAAAATGTCAACTAACCACTAATTCTCCTGTGAAGGTGGGGGATACAAAAGGATTAAAGGGAAGAATGCTGAATGTATATCCTCCAGACAGATGACGTCCTATACGGGATCGTGTTTTTGTGTGTGTGTGTGTGTGTGTGTGTGTGTGTGTGTGTTTTGCGCAGTAGAGCTGTCAAGGTGAAGTAAGAGACGGTTAATAAATTAATCATGGCCGCTGCTCTAAAAGCAATATAGGAGACAGTGGTAAGTCTGCAGTGAGCATCGATTGCTCACTGCAGGACT
>NW_011369214.1:337110-339168 GCF_000735185.1 Notothenia coriiceps | reverse complement strand
CATACACACACACACACACACACACACACACACACACACACACACACACACACACACACACACACACACACACACACACACACACACTGTTTTCTAGTCGTTTTTGTAAAGTCCTCCACCGCAGGTTCAACTCTGGTTTGAACAATTATTCTGTCAAGTGTTGTCCCTCATTGTCCACTTGTTAACGCAGCATTTATATAATAAAGACACTTTCTCGCTTACAAAATATCTCCATTCACATTAAAACCACCAATACAAACACGGCTATGCCCATTTTTCTTTAAATACACTGCTTCACAGCGTCTGGCCACTTCCCAGCGCCAAGTTTAGTTTCAAGCTTCCTTCCGAAAAAGCAGTGTTGTTATTTATCAAACTGTTTCCATACAGCATTTCTTTTATACAGCTGTCTTAGTCGGAGCCCAACTGAGATCAAGATGTATTTTCAAATGGAGCTTTAGCCTGAGACTGGATGTAATAAGTGCGTGTTTGTGTGTGTAAGGTCAAAGCAACAGCAGTGTGTCTGCCCGTCTGTTTCCTTGTGGAGCCTTTCTATCGATTCAAGTCATGGCGCAGCTCCAAAGACCCTGCAGAGCAACATATACACACACACACAAACACACACGCAGTGATACCATGCATCCACTGATATTCTTGACCTATTTTCTTTCCTTCAAATGAAAGCAGACGTTGACACACAAACACACAGCCAGAGGTTCCTCCCCCTCTTTTCCAGCAGTTACATTAAAACATCCAGGATGCAGCAGCAGGGATGGAACAAACACCCCTCTGCACCCGGCAACAGTGCAAACTCCATGACAAAAAAGTTTTGAAAGCTGTGTGTCGGGCCACAGAGCCCTCACTGTTACAGTCCGTCATGAATACAGGCCCTGTGTGCCGCTGACAGAAGAGAGGGCTACTGTTGCCACACAAACAAACACACTAATATGCAGCCACCAACACACACATTTATACACTGGGGGAAATATTTCACACTTGCTGGCTGCGGCCTTCACAACCATTCAAGGCAATTTTCTCCCATGACACACACGCACACACACACAATGAAGCTCATTGATTGTTTTACTAAATATCAGCTGGGTGCTGGTTATGTAAGAACCCTGAGGGCTAAAAAAGGGGGGATGAACAGTGAGATGGGGGGAGGGAGGGGGAAAAGGGAAGAGAGACATTGCATATTTACTGCATGTGAATATGCAATAAATTAATTAATTAAAAGGTTATCTTTTTGAGCCTGCTATATTTGTATTTTCCTTTTTATTCATTTCGGCCCAGTAATATTTTATACATAAATATGTTTTTAAGTTTAAGATACATTTTGACCTTACAATCTTTCTATTTATTGTACGTTTTTTATTTTAAGGATTTGTTAGAGCTTTTTGAGAGATATAGATTCGAAAAGGGGGAGATAGAGGCACCGCATGTGTGCGTAATCTTTGTATTTTAATACATACAGAAGTCTTGTATCACTATAACTCATTTATTTATTTGGTTTACATTCTTTGGTGTCATTTATTTCACAAGCACTAACTGTAATTATTTCATTACAATAAAAAGAGCATAAAGAGAAAATAATCTGTGTCATTCAATTAAAAAAAAGAGTCAAATAAGTTGTCCATTTCATACTGTGTTCAAGACGCTTCTCGTACTTCCGATGTCAATCTTTAACACACACACTTTGTCCCAGCAGGGGGGAGATGCCTCAGAGTAAAGCCCCGAGCTCCAGGAGCATTTAATGTCCCTCCCTCCCCCCTCCCTCACACCCCCTTTTCTTTCCCTCTCCTACTGAGAACAGCTTGCTTTGTAGCTCGGTCAGCGTTTGGTTCTCCCTGCCGCAGCTCTGACAGCGCTTGCTCTTCCCTGCCGACACAGTCAGGTGCTGCTGGAGAATGTGACCATGCAGGAAGCAACCGGGGAGAGACGGGAAATCAGAGAGGGGAGGAGGGAGGGAGAGAGAGAGGCGGAATATAAAGAAGAAGAAAGTATTAAGAGATAATGAAAAAAGCAAGTGAGACTGGGAGGAAGGAACGGGAGGGAGGGAGG
>NW_011369214.1:309159-336539 GCF_000735185.1 Notothenia coriiceps | reverse complement strand
TATTGAACCAAAGACAGAGAGGGGCAGCTATTAGCATCAGAAGTAAGCAGCAATTACATCATTCATATTACAAATTGTCTTACAAACGCAATTATTATTGTGCAAAAGGTTTTCTTTACTTTTGAAATAAACTGATGAACTTGATATAGATGTCCCTTCCCTTCTCTAAAAAGCCATCATACAGTTCCTTAAAAACAATTGTAGATGTAAGATAGTGACAGGGTGCGATCTGAAAGACACAGAGAGAGGGTGCTGGATGAGTGAGGAGGAAGAGGAGGAGGGGTCGGAAATCCACTGAGCGGAGAGCAGGAGCGAGGGAGTTGGAAGGGAAAACTAGGCCACGTGGAAAAATCCAGCTATAATGATCCAATACAGAATCTGGCCCATAGCATGTCTGCCTCTCTGCTCCCTCCACATCTCTTCATCTCTTTTACTCTGTGATCACATATTTCTCTTTTCTCTGCTTTATTGGTCTCTACTTTCATCTCCTCCTCTCCTGAGACTCTCCATTTGTAGCTCCCTTTCTCCCTCTCATGTCCTCCAGACAGTGTCCGAGATCACTCAGTCTACGGCCATTTGCAGAACACATGTCCACAGCATCTGAACGTGACCATTGTGAGGTCTAATTTGACCTCTAATTGGGTCACATTAGAGGAGAAGCGTGGCATTGCTCACATGACACAGGAGGCTGGCATATTTAAAGAACGTAAATAGGATGCGTGAGGTGGTGAGATAAGCACAGGCGCTCCTTTGTGAGTCCACAGCGTGTGGCCAATCGGAGAGTCGGGTACAAACACGCACACAGATGTGGAGAGACAGGAAGGGGTCGTTCTGACACTTCCTGTCTCCCATGGAAATGCAGCACGTCAGCAAACACTCAGCTCCAAACCCTTCCTGATGATCGGAGCACTTCCTGTCTCCCTTTTGAGGTCACTATAGAGTCTTTGTAATATATCAATCTTACTGTACATCGACTTTTAGTAAAAAAAAGTATTATTATGCACATAAGATAATGTCCTATTATAGCTTATTTTGAAAAAATGTCTGTTCCTCAAGCAAAATTCCATTAGACACAAAGGGTAGGTTGTTAAAATGTGCTTTTTGCATGTATCAGTGAAAATAGCTTATTGAATTTGTATAGGAGAGTTTCCAACAATTGCCACATTTTTGAATATCAAGTTATTGATCTCAGTCACAATACTGAGCCCAGATGCAGGTTAATCATTGAAAATATGTATAAGGAGTGTTCTTCAAAACCTTTGAATACAGCACTAGGATGCAAACGCCAATTTGAACCATTTTATAGACAAATCAAGAAACAGAGAACATTTCTAACGTGCTGTTTTAGTTATAAGGAAGGCACCAGTCCTTTGCAGCTCCAGTGAAGAAGGTGAAGCCAGAGGTTTTCTTTGTGTAATATAACTTGTGTGAATGCTTACTACTATCTTGAGAGCCAAATGGAAATGGTCTGTCAGCATGTGCTATAAGAGCACCTGAGAGTGTGCATGATTTACATTAAGAGGGTGTGTGTGAGACTTTCAAACAGCACAGTAAAACGTTAATCCCGATGGGCAGAAAAAGCCACAGAGTTTCTGTCCTTTGCTTCACAACCACATACCAGCAGAGGCTCAACACACACATATGCAAACACACACTGACAGGGCAGGAGGAGGAGCGAGCTGATTGGCTGTAGAGCGATGAGTTAGAGGTGTTGAGTTTACATTGAGAGAATACTGCTATGCCATCTTCGGCCAAAGACACACACACACCTATGTTACCCAAGACGTGTAACCATACTAAGAAATACTGGCAAACTGGATTGAAATTGAATACGATTTTGACTTATTTAAATGACACACACACACACACACACACACAATAAATATCTCGGTGTCAGAGCTCAGCAGCTTACTGGCAGCTGCTCTGCTCCACTAAAAGGTGCTAAAAGGCTTTTCAAAAATGACTAATGTAGACTACCAATCGACTTTAGCACTTTCCTTTCCTAAAAGCCTCAAATATGTCAGCACCAGAAGCAACAAGTGTCCTAAACTGACATGCTCAAGTCACACAACTTCAAAAAAGAAAAACACCAAAGTCCCCTTCATCAGCCAGAGGAATTTCAAAAAAGGGCATCAAAGCAGATCTCTACATCACATGTTAAACAGGGTCAGCTAACTTCTTGTCTAGGCTTCGACTGAACCGCATTAGTCCAGACCACCATGCCCTTTTTTCAAAGTGAACGAAAATGAACACCCCTTAGAAATAGTCCACTGCCAGCAGCGGAAGGAGGCTGAAGGAGCGATGAACATGAAGGAAGAGAGAGGAGGATAGTTTTTGTTCTCATACCATCTCTGTCTATAACAGTGGGGCTGCGGGTGTTGAAGGGCGGTCTTCGCTCCAGGTCTCCGTGATCCTGTCGCTGCTTCTCTTCCTGGTGCGCTGAATCGTGTACTGCTTTGATCTGGTGCTGCAACATGGCAAAGCCACTCATTGGCACACCACCGGGGCCATAAGAACCAGGCATCTACACAAGTTTAGGAAGAAAATATCCAAATAAGGTGGAATTCAAGATAAGAATAAGTGAGATATTGTCACGTTGGCAGTTTGCATGAGCACTGATGCATTGTATAGAGGCCGCTGAACAAACTTAAGAACTACTTTCACCACGCATCTTGAAACTTCTGCTTTAAGACAATTTAAATGTTATACTTGTATTAAATCTTGGTAGGTAGAAATATAAAGGCTGACACTGTAAGCAAACCCCAATACTAACATGATTTATGTATCAGGGGTAGCTTTAATAGAGTCAAATTCAAGGTACGTAAACCAAAAATGGCCATGCTCTTAGTGCTTTTATCATTAAATCCAAATTGTTACTATATTGCAATTCGGAAAAATTGTGAAAATGTTTACAAAACTCCTGCTTGGGAGTCACCAGAAGACAAAAAGCGACAGGTTTTTAAACATTTCAAACAGTATAAGATTTGTGGTTTCCTTGATTGTGTAGATTAAACTATATTATGCAAAAAACTTGTGTATATTCAAATTCCAGCATATTACTAACCTCGAACACATAACTGTTAAAATTGAGCAATTTATTTTTCATTTTTATGAATTTGTATAAAAAACCTTTCATAATAACTTACACATGAAATGTGGGCATGCTCTAACCTGTGCCCGTGAAAATGGATAAACCAGAAACTGTGACTCACCATAGGTGGGATGGCAGCTGCCCTCTTCTGCATCTGCTGGATGTTGAGTTGGGCTTGCTTGGGTGAAGACACCAGCACCGAGCCCTGAGGGTTGAGCATCGAAGGCTTTTCCATGGAGAACATTCTGCAGAGGCACAAAGCAAAATCTATAATGTAACAAAACATTTCCCTTTCTTATAAACGGCAATTATGTACACAGAACATGAAAACACACCTCTGTCTCTCAGGCTCTGCTTCCACATCCTCGTCAGCACTGCAGGTGGCGCTGGAGTCATTATCTGAGTGGAGCTCCCTGTGCCTCTCGCTGTGATCTCCTTTCTCTCCTCTCTCCTTCATCTCAGGCTCCATCTTCACCTGAACCTCTCCGGAGTTCATGTCCGTGTCCTGAGGTTCGGTTTTGGGGTGCACCGAGCCTCCGTATGGACCCATCCTGGCCTTCTCCTCCTGAGATCCGCTCTCGCTCTCGGGGCTTTTCTCCTCCTTTACACAGAGTCCGCCGTATAAAGGCTCCAGGCCCTTTCCATTACTGGCTTGACCTTTGTCCTGATCAGAGCAGTGAGCATCTCCTGCAGCGCCGTCTGCCCTCTTCGAGTCTCCAGACTGAGAGGGGGAGGGAGCGCTCTCTGTATCGGAGCTGTTGTCACCGCCTGAGGAAGCATGATAGAGAGAAGCATGAGACTCAATCAAACTCACAAGACTTGCAAGTCAACTGGATGCTCTTTAGGAATAAAGAACAAGCCAAATGAATTAAATGTAAAAATAAATTGCCTTTCACAACGCAAATATACCCAATAAAGAATAACCCAAGAGATATGAAACACATCACACAGGCGATCTAATAATCTAAACATGTGCTTTTTTTATCCTTCTCATTATGTATTTATCTATATAGTCACATTTTACTTGGACACATGTAAAGTTAGCTTTGTATCTAATCTATGACCTAATTTTGTTAATTTAATGACCTCGCTTTATACCACTTAAATTTGCTTGTGCTAAATCCAAGGCTTCAATGATACAGAAAACCAGACTTTCAAAATAATCAGAAAAAATTAACAACAATACATCTAGTAATATGGTATGCTTCAGTTTAAATATCTTAAACTGTTAAGACATTACAATAGTCGTAATTAGAACACACTGCTTTTGTAGAATGAGAACAATGATAAATTAATATCAGAAAGTCATATTTTCTTAAGCATATTCAAAAAAGTCTGCCTGCTTCTGTTACATATTGTCTATCGCTGCAGTTGTTGCCATGGTGATGGTAGACCAGATGGTATGTCTATGAAAAAATAGATGCATTATTTACAGAGGAGGATAAAGTACTGAGGGTCTAAGGACAGAGGGTGTCGTATTGTCATACTGATATTCTGTACAAACTGTGAAGTCCACTGAGACAAATGTAACATTTGTGATATTGGACTATATAAATAAACTTTGATGGATGATTGATTGATTGAGTACTGTACTTGAGTAAAAGTAAAAATGCTATGGTCTTATAATACTTACTAATGCACAATGGCCCCTTTAAGTAACATAAAGTGTAGAAGTACTATGATTCAAATGTACTTAAAGTATAAAAAGTGAATGTACCCATTATGCAGAATGGCTCATTCAAAGTATTGTATTATTAAAGATTTTCTAATATCCTGTTTTATCACATGTACACACCATTTTAATCTTGTAGTTTGTCAATGTGGAGACAATTTTAGAGACTTTATAAAATATTCCATTGATAAGTATATATATATATACACTATAGTGAAGTAAAAAGTAGAATATTGCCTCTGAAACGAGTGCAATAGAAGTATAAAGTAGCATACAATGGAAATACTCAAGTAAAGTGTAAGTATGTCAAAATAATATTAAAGTATGGTATTTTAGTTAATATACTAAGTTACATTCCACCAATGATTATGAATATCAAACTAAAATCAGAGTACGACTAAACATCCTAATAAAAAAAGTCTACAATGAGCTTTACTCATTCCTCTAGCTCTATGTGCGCCAACTCACTGCGGTTTATAATGTGAGATCCACAGAATGCACATCACTGAGACCTCTAAAGTTCAGTTTGGGTTTCCATGGGAGGAAGACAAAGTCAAATAAACATGACAGAAAACCTTGTGACCTCCCGCTGTTGCTATCTTGTGAGATGGAGGCTGTTTAAGTTACATACGAGTCTGCTGAGCCTCACAAAAAGGACATGCTGTTAAAATAACATGTCGATTTAAAGAATTGTAATATACATTTGGTCGAATCATAATCGCTTTCTATATCTAGCACACTATCTCAAAGTTTATCATAGTGTGCCCCCTTCACACGGCAAAGATAAGGACCTCTGGAGATCCAGGCAGGATCAAACAAATGGACCGGCACTTTGTGTTCAAAGAGCATGCTTTGTTGAGTCTTCAAAGCCAAGAATTGTTATGCAACAGGCGCCCATGCACTCCGAATTAGTCCATATATTTTATCTCCACCTCTTGCTTTCCCCCCCATTTGATCCTTTTTTCCCTTCTCTCATTAAAACTACAGTCAGCAGAGAGCAAGCACCATCACCATCAAGCGAATGACATGACGATTCAAAGGGCATTTTAGATCAGGCTTTCCAGCTTTGCACTGTACTTATCGCGACATTCCTTCTCTCCACGCCCTCTTTACTTAACACTTGGTAATCTGAGGCGCAAATCTCCACAACTCATAAGCAAGGACAAACATTTGATACAGTAACATATCAGCCTGCAGTATATCCTTCAGCGAGGGAGCCCCTGAGAAGAAAAGCCCAGAGGGAATCGTGTGTATCCGTTTGTTTAATGTCGAGTATATGCTTCTCTGACCTTCACTGTCATCGGCGTTATCGTCGTCATCCTCATCATCAGGTGACGCATTAGCGAGACCTTCACCTTGAGACCTATCGGCACGTGCCCGCCGTGTATCCTATGAAACAGATAATTTTGAATAAATCAGTACTGTTGCAACCACTCAGCGATTAGCCATAACAGAAAGCAACAATAGCCTACCTGCTTATGCTGCTGGAGCAGGTTGTCCAGGTTGTGACGTCTCTTGTAGTTGAAATAGAAGTTCTTGCACTGTGCCTCGCTTTTGGTGCCCACCATTTTGGCGATGGCGGTCCAGTTTCGCCCGTGCTCAACTAGACCTGGGTGCAGACAAAGAGACGATTTAACAAGAGGACTTAATGCTATATTAGACTTAAAATATCCAATGTTTACAGATATACTTTATATTTATATATATATATATATATTGTTTTACTTTGTCATAATATTATTGTATTTCCTTAAATGCATATTTATTATATATTTATATAAAATACCATTTCAACTGCACCTGGGCCAATAAATCTAACACAAAAAAAGTTGTGATATTTAGAATAGTTTGGCTTATTTTAAGTACTTGTACTTGCAAGATTCTTGCCATTTGAATTTGTTTCCCCATGGTTGTTTGCACTTATTGTTAGTCGCTTTGGTTGCTATAATTCAAAATGACACTTGTCT
Source organism: Notothenia coriiceps (assembly GCF_000735185.1). NCBI lineage: Eukaryota > Metazoa > Chordata > Actinopteri > Perciformes > Nototheniidae > Notothenia > Notothenia coriiceps. The sequence continues at coordinate 329,809 of NW_011369214.1, read as the reverse complement.
GTTGCTATGGTGTGATTTTGGTCTTCTATTAACACTGTCAATCAGCTAAACTTTGAAACTGCTCTGCCAGGCTGCCATTTACCTTTGACATTAGTGCTTCTCTTCTCTAAATCCTGTAACCTCTGTGACCTCCACTCCCTCCCCAGGCCTACTGAGATGAGGGATGCTGGCAGATTGACAAATCACCACGGAGCGAAACACAAAGCCTATTACTGCTCCGGTAAAATACGGGAATGGGGGCATTTGGACTGTTCAGAGTCAATACTCTTATTTAGAGTTACTTAAACTTGCACACAACACAGATATGCAAGACAGAAATATACTTAGTGATGGCACATAATGAAAAGTCAAAACAAATAAGATATCTTTTATTACCTTTTTAGTTTTTAACACTTTAGCAATTAAATCTAAGCTGCATAAAATTCTCTTGCAAAAAAGGCTCCCAAATGCTCCCAATTGATTCATACCATACTGAACACACACAACAAGAAACTAGTCCTGCAAGTTATGGGACCTTGACGCTCCCTGTTATTTGACTCAAGATAAACTTGGTTGCTTAACCAACCTTGAAAGTTACATTGGTCACAATGACAGATTAATTATCAAGTGAAATCATTTAACTTCATTAATTCTGCCAGATCTGAAAAGATGGCTGATTTTTTTTATTCCTGGTATTCAGGAATAAACATAATGTCAGTATTATAGCATAACCATGGCAACAACCTACCTATTCATGTTGCTAAAACATCCTTGACAAAGTCCTTAAGAGGAAATGTTATCATCTTTATTTTCAATTATCGTAACTTTTGTGACGCTTATAATGTTTAATTTCTGTTTTAGTTAATTCATTCATTTTTACTGTCATATTTAAGGGAACCGTTATTGGCTCTTTAGTTTTATATTTATTATAAGTGTAAGGTAAATTATTTTGTCCAAAAATATAAATGGAGCAGGTGCCCTAAAATCTTCTACTTCTGCTCCAACAACATCTGCTTGTAACATGGAATATGATGATAATGGATCTGACTAGCATGTTGATGAAAAAATAAATGTTCCTTTTTTCTGTTCACATTTCTGATTTATCCGCTAGTCCTCAGATGTGATCATCTTTTAAAAAGTTTAATGCAGATCAGCAGGTGACAGAAATGTCATAAATGGTAACATTGTTAATGCTCTTGCACGACCAGCGATGTGGCGGGGCAGGATAAGAGTGATTTTGGAACAAGCTTTGTCATATGACTAGAGGAGGTCTCTCTCTTTAGGCCACATTAATCCTAAATCAGACACATCTAGCACTCAGGTCGTAATGCCTGAGGAGATCACAGCAGAAATATCGGGAAAACAAATCTCCAAGAGAGTCCTAATAAATCCACATTAATCCTTTTATTTACTCCGCCAGTCTATGGGTTCTTGGCTTTATACATAACAGCATAACAACAAAGCCGACCTAAATGGGGGAGCAAAGGGTCTTGAATGGCATATGACCTGACTAATGACTGCAGCAGTGCAGTGTGACACAAGGCACAGAGTGCAACAAACATTTTGAAGAATTTACAAGACCAAAGTAACTTTTCAAGAGGCCTTGACAAAGTCTTTGGATGTGAATAATAGATAGTGGTGTTTGGAGCAGGCTGTAACTGTCACGCTCTATTGCTTTATGGAGGGCTTTAATAGATAAGGTTGAAGGAACCGGCAAAAGAGTGGAGCTAAAAGAGAAATCCCTAAAACTCTTCATGGGGGTCTGACAGATTCCAGCAAAGCACCAGCACCAGTTTCTTTTAGTGTGAAGTTCATGTAAGGCGAAGCCACATCAGATAATCGGAAAAAGGAAAACAAAAAGACTGAGAGGAAGAGGGGGGAGGGAGGAAAGATCACAAAAAGAAGAGGAGCAACACAGAGACAAATAAGGACGACTGAGAGGTAAAGCGGGAGAAAAATAAAATGAAACACAACCTTTTTTGGCGACCTCCATCTCCTCCTCGGTCCAGCGAGAAGTTTCTCCGGTTTCACCTGCACCAGCTAAACCACAGAGAGAGAAAAAAGATAAAACCCCATCAGCACTGACAGAAATACAGAGAGATAGAGAGACTAGAAGGGAGGGAGGGGGGAAACAGACAGAGAGAGAGTGACAGTCCTTCTCTCAGCCGTCTCCTTCTCATGGCCACTAATCTAATAATCTGTTTACATTCAAGGGCTGCCGAGACCCCGCTCCCTCTCCTACCGTCTCTCTTTCTTCCCTATCTCTCTCTGTCTCTGTCTCTCCCCTTCCCCACACCCCCGAGCAAGCCCTCCTCTTCTCAAATCCATGAGGGGGAGGGGCCTGGTCAGCTGATGTAGCGCCAGACGGTGGAGGAGCTGGGCCTGGGCTCCCTCTTAGGGAAATGGCCTTGGATGGAGACAAATAGAAAGAAAGAACAGCCAGCCCAGAGCCCTCCCACCCCTCTACTGTGACCATGCTCATCATGGACACACACACACTCCACCTTCTAGCCTCGGCTTGGCAACACAGCTTCAAACCCCCCTACAAAATTCATAGAAGTGCAGAGTAAGTGTGGAGGGGGCTGAATGAACTTTAGCCCACTCTCCTCGGTGGCATCTACCAATACTGTGTAAACATTTGGACTAATATAGCAGCAGATGTACCCTTGACATCAACAGGAGGCTTGAATGCCCCCCCCCTCACCCTAAAAGACGAGGAGATCATTTCACACTGTTTAGACGGCTCCTACTAAAGGTCCCCTGGCCACACAGTCTGTCACATTTAGTTAAACAAATGTCTACTGCACTAGACTTCCTTTTCCCCGAGGCAAAACTCACATGTTCTCCCCGTGACATGCCCCTCAAGGGTGGTCATTAATCTCGTGGCTATGAAAACAGACAGCCTAGAGTGTAGTATCTCACCGAATAAGACACACCCCACTTCCCCCCACTAGTTTTAAAAAGATCAAACTCCCACCATTTGCCCGCACTGAATCAGCAGCTTCCTGAACTCGCATGTAGGGCTGTCCCGAATACCATAATTTGGGCTCCGGATATTCGGTAGTAATCAGCAGCGAATATTCGAGCTTATCTTACATTGATATTGGAGTTTTCAATAAATTAAATTTGGCAGCCGTAGTGCAGTGCGGCTGCCAAAAAAAAACAATATCTGAATAACGAAATTGAAACCTGAATAGTACTCCAACGAACGAATATTCGGGTACAGCCCTACTCGCATGGCATCATTTCAACAGAGTAACTCTGAGAGATAGCTACCCTTTAGCACCTAGCCCACTTACTTCTAAGAAGCAGCATATATCACAAGGGTTACTACAGGGCAGGCAAACAGACACGCAAAATCCACAATGTAGTCCCTCAGGGATATTACAGTTCTGCATAAACCATGATATGTCCAGAGTATCAGGGCCAGAAAGGTCAAACGGTGGAGAGGATTGAAGGACACACCGCAGAGTTAATCACATTATTAGGACAGACCTTGCGTAACTCTTAACTGTTGAGAGGTCAATGGACAGCAAGCAGGTGGCAGAGAAGCAAAGCACACTTACAGAGCATTAATCAACGATGCAGATTAACGCAACAATAAGCTTAACACACAGGGGTTTGGATACGTGAAAATATGAGCTAGCATCGCCTTTGTGACAGAATTGAACAAGGGTGGAAGAGCCCCAGAGCCATGACAACAGAGCAGCAAATTGCCATGGTGATGGACATACAGTGTCTTGAGTGCAGTGCAGGACAGAGTCTGTATGGCACTTTGCAATGAGTGCCTGAAAACCGCTGTACACTTTTAGGCTATTATCAGCTTATCAATGTAAACATTATAAGAGGGACAAAACAAGCAGAGCATTATCCTGACATATCATTAAACCTTGTATAAGATCTATCCATGGCTTGTTGCTATTCGATGTAAACATAACACAATAAGCTAAGACTATTAACTTATGTTCTACTACCATACCATCCAGTGACAGCAAGAGTCCTGCATAGGGCACTGGTAAAAAACAATTTCATATAAATCCCGGGGGAAACTACATTTGGTCAGGCAGGAAGTGAGGATTCTGCAATTGAAATGATTGTGCAGTATTTTAACATCAGCAGCTAATAGTATCAGCATTAATCAGCTGCCAGGGTTTTTTTTTGTTGTTACGTTGTGAAAGCCTGGCACTGATTGCGCGGAATGGGCTTGCCTGGCATAGAGTACAGCCAAGAGACTTCCCTTCGGTTGGATTTGTGATTTTAGAACGGAGAACTTAAACCAGGGTAAACAATCCCAAAAAAAGGAGGTTGTACTGAAGCAGACACATTCTTTTATTTACATACTTTGTGATGAAATGTTGGTTTTATTTCTTTCCTCTTGAATCTGTGGCACTAATGTGTCAATTTGTTGAAAAATAAAAACATTTTCAACTACCTCCAGAGAGCATCTCCAAGAGGATTTACCTTTGTTAGCATCCATGGAAGCTACTGGAGTCTGGGGTTTTGCAGGCTCCTTCAGTGACTTCTGCATTGGATCCGGCTTGGGGAGCAGCGGAGGATCTGGCAAGGCAGGCTCGGGGGCGGGGGGAGGTACCTCCTCAGCCGCCACAGATGCAGCCTCATTGGCCATGGAGCGTGTGGTGATCCTTCCCTTACGGCGGCCCTGGCTGTTGGCAGTCTTCCTGCCACGCGGCGTGTTTTGCTCCTTTCCGTCCTCGTCCTCCCCACCGTCACACTTGTCTTTGTCCTTGCCAATGTCCCTGTGGTTTTTGGAAGGGGGGGAAACACAGCTTAGGAGACTGTTGGTACAGCAAATATTTGTTCCGTTTTGACCCAGCAATTACAGGCCCTTAATGTAATCTGTTCTCCATGACTGAAAATACAAAAAAAGCTTATTTGAAATGTCTACCCTCGAGCCAGACGGACTTGTTAACAAGTTAGCAAGTTGTCTCGTGTTTTAGCAATGTGCCAAAACACACACACACTACTGTCCCCTGAACCACTCATGAACATGCATCATTTTATCAAGGGTTTTTTGATGGGAGATCTTACTTACTTATTGCACTGTCTCTGATGTTTATTCAAAATTTGATGAGACGGTAAAACATTTTGCATCCTGTTTATCACATGATTATAACTCAATAATCAAATTGAATTTTAGGATATGATAAAATTCACCTCCAGCGCCATTAATACTGAATGTGAAGCAGACTTTGTGCTTTTCATGTCAACAGGTTACAGGAAGTATTGCTTCATAAGCAGCACACAGTACAGTCTTGTCGCTTGTTTGAAGGGTTGAAAAATATTGTTGATATACACAAACTGAAACCTAGATTTACCAAACCTTTAGGAAAGCTATATTGAAATGGATCAACTCCATACAACTTGTTTGACTGTAAGAGGTGCCTTCGGCGGGAAAAGAAGGGAATGCACAATGTAATAGAAATGTCGTTGCCAAATAAGTTCTGGCGTTATTACAAATTAAATTCACAAGACTGTGTAGCTTTTTTTCCATGTTGACATCCTGGATATTCCCATAACATTATGCAACAAAGCATTCATTTGCATTGACTTCTTCATTTTTCTTTAGTTGTTCTACTGTGTCTAGCGGGGATTTAAGCCCTTAAAGAGGCCATGTTATGCTAGTGCTCCAACACATTGTATGCTTGCAGGCCCAATGGACTACATTTACTTTTATGACAAACAATCATTCAAGACTCACCTAGAATCCTCCTTTTCATCTTTCTCTTCCTCGTCCTTCTTTTCCTCGTCCTCTTTTTTCTCGGATTTCTCAGATTTTTCCTCTTCGTTTTTCTCGTCTGACTTTTCTTCTTGTGAGGGACGCGTTATTTGCTGGAGACAAAGGCCAAAAGAAATATGTAAGTGGCTTTCTTCTTGAATAAAACAAAAGCTATTAGAAAAAAAGGTCAACATGTAGAATGCAAAGGAGATAATACTTTTCAGTCCTCCTGATATCAATGCTTCCATTTAGATATCATCAGATCTATCTTCCGCCCGTATGATACTATCGCACTGTGAGATCCCAACCTTATTTTTTGCCCTTCTGACTCATTAAACACTTCCTGGACCAGTACTCCCACACACTATCAAGAAACAGACATCTTCAGATGGTAAAACAGAGCCTGCATTGGCCTTGTGAGCCCTAAGGACCATATGCAATTGTAAAACATAAGATATGGCCTTACAAGTCTACTTAAATATTCATTTTGACCGCAAATGGACCAGCTCCGGTAAATGGCAGATTTGTACTTTAGCATCTGGTAATTAGACTTTCAAGCTGCAAATGTTGCTCAAAATGAATAGAATTTTCATTTTTTTAGTGAAATAAATAGTTCTACACTAGAAAAGCCTAGTCGTAGATTCTGTAAAGATACGTTTAAAGCCATGGCACATTTTGATATAATCACAAAAACTATTTGACATCAAAACAAATATTCCAGATACTCTTTGCTGATCTGCTTAATTTAAAAAGAGTGGAGTAAGGCCAGTTCTTATGGCTTATGTCTCAATCAATCTGTCAAAGAGAGAAAAGGGCTTGATCACGACACTCATCATGATTGATATATCACGCTGCAACAGATGCAAAAAAAAAATATTCTCACACAGATCTGTATTTTAATGTAAAAACAGGTTGGAGGTTGAGTCCAGATAAAAACTGCCATGAGAGTCAACATCTTTCAAAAGCGGAATTTTTAAAACTGATCTGACAGAGATTAAGGACAGGGCAGCATTCTTTATCATCACTGTTGGCACGGTAACCACCGAAAGCTTCCTCCTGCCTCTTCCATGATAGGCTGTGCTGGAACAAGTCTGGCTATGCCAAGCCAAACATCCCATGCTGGTACCAGATGGGGCCAAGGAATGTGCTCCACTCAATGGTAAAGGCAAAAGATACAAGCTGAGGCAGAAAGGAAAGGCAGTGGGACAACAAAACAAAAAAAGGGTTGTGGCCGTAGCTCTTCACACGAGGAGTCTACAGGCCAGATCTTACAGTAAAATCTGATAAAGAGAGGCTTGCCTCTTCACAAACGCGGGAAGTAAGTGACCGCCATGGTGGTTTGAATTAGTGGCTGCTTTAGCCAGCTCTAGCCCAAGACAGCTAATAATCAGAGGGATTTGGCCTTCTTGGAGTGAAGCTACATGAACAGCAAAATCCAATCTACAGCATGGGAAAGAAAACTGCATGTGGTGCTATTTATTTTTTGTCTGATCCTTTTTAATTTAGTCTGAGTTAGTGTCAAATGTCCTTACTAGTTTTATATTACAAGTTAACTTCATTTTGTCCATCGAGTCAAGATGAATGAAAGTAATTTTTCTCCAATGCACTGTTGTTGTTAACTTAGCTAAGATAGTAAACTAGTTACTGCAAGTCCTCCTGACTGAGCTCACCGTGTGCACTGAAGGAAACGAGAGTTCTGCATTGGGAAAAATTATTTAGTCTTTTCATATTTGTCAAAAATAAATACATCGAGATTTTGGTTAAGCTTTCAATTAAAGGTGGGGTAGGTAAGTTTGAGAAACCGGCTCGAGATACACTTTTTGTCATATTCCATGGAATGCTCTTAACATCCCGATAGCAATGAATATCTAAAGTGCTTTGACAAAAAAATTAATTAAAAAAAGTCATCTGTGGAAGCCGTAGTGCCGGCTAAAATGATTGGATGGCCTACCTGCCTGTCAGCCTTCCATCTGTGCACAAACTTATCTCGTGCCCTCATTGGTCATGTGCGCGTTTGTGTGTGTTGGAGGAGGGGCTCTGTAAGGAAGTGGCAGATTTTTTCCGGCTGTGTATTTTCAAATTCTAGCGCACTCGAGCTGGTTTCTCAGAAATTACTTACCCCACCTTTAAAAAAATACATTTCAGTATTGTCTTTTTTGTNNNGACGGATTGAGACAGCGTGGTATCAAGAGCTGCAGGACTTCAGGAGAAACCTACTGTGGTGATGACGTCCTGTCTGTTGTTTGGAGAGGACTGAGGGTCTTTCATCAGCCGAGGAGGTCCCAGGCCTGATGAAAGAGCCCATGCTGGCAATAGCGATACCAGCCCTGCACAGGCCTAGTCCTGTCCACGTTTATTGACTATTGTTACTTATGAGCATGTAATAGGCTTTACACCTTCGTCCATATGGGCTTTTTATTTAAAACATTTTGATTAATTTTGTTCACCATTCATAAATTAATTTGTATTTTGCAGCTCCTTTCGTCCATTATTCTTACTGGAAAATGTTAGATTACACATTCACATCTAATTGAAGAGCATTGGCCCATTTATTTGTGAGTTCAAACTCGCGGTACAAGGCACATGTGTTGGTGAAGCTCATAAAGTGATGGAAAATAGAAAATAATCAGCTGAGGAGGTGAGCATGTTGAAATAGATGCCATCCAATCAGCTGACTTATGTTCTTAGCCACACTTTATAAGCCTACTATAAACCACCCTTCTCTGAGGTGCAGGCAGCGTCACAAACAGATGATGGTCCTGATAGAGACTACAAAAATATTTCGGTGTGCAGATCTTTGTTTTCACAATAAAGAGTAGTTTTCCTTAGTGCAACTTTTTTTATTTCCTTCCTGTGACTTCAAATTTGGTTCACAGTTAGCGTGGAATATTTAATACAAGTGTACATTTGTTCAGCCAGTTACGGGAATTTCTATAACAGTGTAATGGGGAGCAGCACAAGACAACACATACAAGTTTTACACGCTCTCGCATTTTGCAACCATACTACCTTCCCCATAAACCAAAAGCCGTATTCCCGTTTTTGTTTCTGAATCAAGAGACTGATAACGAGAAACACCCAGGTGACAAATGTCCAGTGCGAGATGTGAACAGACACGTAGCCCAACTTTCACCTGCACCCAGCACCAAGCGGGAAAAACGATCATACAGTTCGGCCCCTTAAAACAGTTCACAACAGTAATGGAACAGTTGAGCATTATTTGTCCCAACTAGTCCTAGCATTAATGAAATTGATGTTGTCCTAAACTGCTAAGCAAGCCGACAGTTGAGTTTGAACAGAAAGACATGCAGACCATAAACAGCTTATAGATGGCCAAAGAGAAATGTGTGGTAAGGCTTACATGAACTTGAATGAAAACACTGTCCATTATTATTAATACAAACCAAGACATTGAAGTAAAAGTTTTAGGCATTTTTCATTTGTAGCACGCTGTAAATAGTGACTAATGAATGTAACACGCAGTGGGAAACCACACAAATAAGGTTTATACCCCCCCTCCCTCCAATACTCATAACAAGTATCAGACCCACAATGAACTGTTTTTACCTGAGCAGTGAAGATCGAACATGAACCATGAGTTAGCTGTATGAGTACTGAAGACAAAATCAGCTATATTGGCATTTAACCTCTCTCACCTCCCTAACTCTCCTCTCCCCAAAATTGGCCCCCATTGTTGGGCACCAACAAAAGTGTTCACCGCTCAGGTTCAAAGTGATGCTAATTTTAACCCAATACAGGAGCATTTGGGGTGGAGGGGCTTGACAAATTGAGTGTGGTAATTTCAGTGCGGCAGGGTTTAAGCAAACCCCCAACACACCAGGCTGGTCGGTTTTGAATAAACGTGTCTAATCGTAATACAGAGTGTAGTTATTTGGTCAATCCAGTGTCCAGCCTTGTCGCTGTGGACAACACATTTGCTTGCGATACCTACAAGATTTACCTGGACAACATTCAGAGCGATGTAAACAGAAATTTCGACCTATTCACGGCTGCACCCCAGCAAAGCAAGCGGGAGAAAAATGTATCAAGTTGTATCTAGAAGTTACGTCTACAATTAGGAGGGTGAGTAATTAAGCTTTTTATTGCGTACACGTTAAACTTATTGTTTTTCCTTGCAAACATTGACTTACATTGAAAGACAGAGGAGGGAAGTATGTGCAGTTCTTAATGAAACCATACTTTGTATTTTTACGTGTCAGGGTGTTATGCTTACAGGTCCATGAAGACAGGCCCACAGGAAGTTCAGGGAATGGAGGTTAACTGTCTAGTTATCCGTCTGGTTAAACATGTTCCTGGGGAAATTGTTCGGGCTCCATTTCCCAGAAACAGTTAGACGCAGCCAAATAGTGAAAACATAAAACTTTAATATAACTAACACAAGTATCCGTCTACTGCCCCAGAAAATTGATGACTGGGTCCCTGTGTGTGCTGCACAGAGGTACAGTTTGTTTGTTCCTGTTCATGTGGTTAAAGAGTTATTCTTCGTTCATTGTATAGAAAGTAAATCAATTCATATCAGTGGTAACTATCGACAGTGCAGCCGTGCACCGCACCGGGCGCCCAGACCGGCCCAGCGGGTCCCATGCAAAAAAATCTTACCCTAACCATTTGTGGGGCCCCAAATGGCATGACCGGTTCACTGGCAATCTTTTTCAAAGTAACCCCAAGCAACCAAAATCAATTTGTAATTGTGTCTGTCCAATGACCTTTCATGTCATGTGATAACTTGCGGACAAAGCGAACCGTTTAATCAACCCTTACTGTACTGTACAGCGAGCAAGTTCACGCAGCATTAACAAAAGTGTAATAGCTTTCATTTATTAATGTACACGCAAACCAAAGCACAAGAGCTGAAAACATTTCCGGTTAAGAATTGGCTTGTGGCTAACATTTGTTGCTAAAGAAATGTAGCAGTTTATTTTTGAGAAAAGCTTATTAAAGCGTCTCACCATTGTCAACAGTGACGTCACTTCCGTTTACTTAACAATGATTACAGCCGTTAAAATGCATTAAATAAAAATTCATGAAGTGATGAGAAGAAAAGGCTGTGAGTTACTACAGAAGACACAACGCCTAAATCCCTCTGATTTACCGCGATATCGGACACTGAGAACATGCGGCGGGAGATCCCCTTTCGTCAAAGCCGGCCATTCGAAAGAGGAGGAGGCCCAAGAACAGATATAACACCCAGGGAGACTGCGTTTATCTCGGGCTCCTTCTCCCCGCCTTGCGGACATTGCAGCTGGTGCCTGAACGCATCTTGTTTGTTTGCAAAAAACCACGGTACTGGTAGATAGTACCCATGTTGACCCCTTTTCGAGACTACATTGGTCTCTTATTTAACTCCTCCTGATTCAGGAACAATGATTACGTTCAACAAAACACAGTAGGCCTATCATATATATAATAACGCAAAAAAACTGAAGCTCACTGCTTTATCAGTCCTCTTGAAACAGTGTCTGCCTGTATGAAAAAGGGTTTGTCGCGCTGTGGGTGTCCGGTGTCATTGTTTGCGTGTGTTGTCCAGAGGGGTTTGTTCTTGTGTGTGAGTAAAAGGCCAGTTGTAGCCGGGTGTGGCCTTCTACGCATGAATGGTTGGTGAGTGCACCTGGAATTGTCCTTATACACCGCCGCTACTGTGGGGGTGTGCATGAATTAATTCCCTCATCAGGGAAAAGCCATCCTGAATAGTGCTTGTTAATGTTGGCATTTATCTGCTGCATGTTGTCTGCGTTGCGGCTGGATGTTTGCTCCATTAGATCCTCTTTTTTATTTTTGATGTCTTTCCTGCACTGCATGGTCAGCTGGAAGTTTTCTTTCAGGCGGTCACTTCTGTGGCTGTTCAGCTTTGCCTTGAATAAACCAGAGAATTGTTGTATTACACAATAGACCATAGCCTCCAGATAACATAAGACCAAAGGCATGTTGTGAAATAGCTCTCAAACATTCTACTTTTTACCAAGCTTATAACATTTCTGATAAGCAAGGTTTGAATCATAGTAATATAGCAACCTGATAACCTGCGAACAGGATCTGTACCTGCAACAGATTCTCTGCGATACTTTACAACCGCAAGCTGCAGACTTTCGCTGGATTTGCTCCTACTCTGGCTCTGGCGAATCATTGGAACCCTCCAAACTCGGTCCGGAAGACGACTCTTCCAGGTCCCCCCCGTCTCGATGCCGGAGCTAATGGTGGCGCGTTGCAGGCGAGCCACCCCAGAACTCTTCACACAGCTCGAAAAACAAGAGCACAACACGTCCGACTCCTTGGGCCACTCCGACGCCCAGTGTCCACCGCCTGCCTGTACTTGCTACGAATTTGCTTAATCTTGGGGTAAATTGGACCTTTGTAATGAATACTCGCGTCGTGGAGAGGAAATCCTTTGTCTGTTCTGGGTCCTCGGATACTGCGCCTGAAATGCGTCCCCTTATATCGCTATATTTAGACTTGCAGGACTCCCAGTCAAAAACTCTCCTTGTACTTTGGTTGTTTTGTAGTCTAGTGTGACCCTAAGCAGATGTTCTACCTCATCGTCAGTCCACAAAAATGCATCCTTTCTTGCACGAATATCAGACATCTTTGACCTTGTTTGTTTGTTTGTGCCTTATGCCCATGCTCGGGGGGTCTTATATGCTGCTTTTGGTGTATTTTGTGGCGGAAGTACAGCGCCACTTACAGGCCTGGCATATGTACTACAGTGTCTCCAGCGTTTTCGTGTGGACGGACACCTTTCTTGAGCCGTTTCCGTGTGGACGGAATACTTTTTTGATAATGACTTCGGTTCGTTTTCGTGCCTGAGTCATCTCTCTCTTGCCGGCCTTGATCCGTCACTCACTTTCTGCAGGCCAGAAAGTTTGTGTGTGCATGAGTGTATGTTGTTGTTGTGTGTCTGTGCTGTCATGCAGAGTGCAGCTGCACAATGACTGTGCTCTGAGGGCCAAAAGGACATACAGTCCTCATCACACCAGCACGACCAACGCCTGAGCAGCAGAGCTACAGTACGCCTCAGATTAAAACGAGAAACTCCCAAAATATTTAAGATTCCTTTCTAACCCTTTCTGTCTCCTTGCTCAAGGTCTTTGGGAACACTGCACGTTTACAAACCAGCAAAAACATCAATGTAATTCTCCACATTACTGCCTGATAAAGCAGCTCAGTGGCCTAAATAGCGGAATGAGCAGGAGATTGAATGAAATGATTGTAGAATGTGTGTGACTTGGATTAGTGTGTAAAGTCTGACTTTTGTTCACTCTCAAATTCAAGAAATAGCTGCAATTTTGTAGTATAAAATGCCAATCAAATAGTTAAAAACAGACTTTGAAAAATGTTAGTTTGAAATCCACTGCAGATACTGTCTATCTCGTGACATCTGTAACGCAATAAATCAACAAGTAAACAGGGACACATTTTGGATTAGATCCACAGAATTGATATACTTTGCCTTTTTGCATCTCACTTAAAATAACCTCATGTGACTTCAAAACACACACATGGGTATGTCAAATTGTGTAGAATTTCTTCCATTTTGTAATGGTCAAAATAAGTTTACTCATGGCAATCACAATATGAGGTTTTGGGAAATGTTGCTATATCCTAAAAACAAAAAATGTTCCAACAATGTGTTTAAACTTCACATCTTAAAGGGGTGCACATTTGTACTACACAGCCTGGGAAATGTTGGTGAGAAAATTACCTCAAGTGACATTAATCAGGTTATGTGCAGTATTGAGTGGACAGGATTGATTTAAATGCATTAGGGGACGTGAAGGGACTTGTTTTAGTGGTAAACCCATACTTAGGATAACAAATCTGGATATTTCGACCCGTTGCTAAAATTTTGTAGGTATTTGCAGCATTTTCAGCACACTGTCTAACAAGTTCCCAACTTCATGGAAGTGCAACAATAACTCAGCGTGTGTCCCAAATGTAGACCCTTTAAAATAGAGGTCACATGTCACTTATTTGCAATTCCAAAATTGTTAATACTAAGCAGGATGTTCCAATAAGCTATTACATATAATTAACTTAAAGTGAAGACTTGTAGCTTTAAAACACACCTCTCTTTGTCCCTTTTTATCTTTATCTTCTTTTGAACTTCCCTCCAGGTCTCCATCTCTCATTCTGATTCTTTATCAATTCAATACTTTTATTTCAGGGTCTCTTTTTCTATATTTTCCTCTTTTTGTCTTTCATTATACATCGTCTATTTTATATATATATCAACTTTCTTAATTTTTCTTTTAAAATATCATTGGATCTTCTTCCATTAAAGCTTCCTTCTGTCTGTTTTGCTCCACATTCCTCTTTTCCAATCTCTTAAGTTATTCTGTTATTCCTCTTTCTGTTTTATGACCTCCCTCACCCCTAGTTGTCAGTTAAAAGTCATCGTCCTTCTCCTCCTCTTTGAACCTTGCCCTCTTCCTCCCTTCACTCCCTCAATCTCCATGTTACCCCCTCTCTTTCTCCAACTCCACTCCTCTCTTCTCTTGAGTACATTTTACTCAATCATCCCCTTCTCTCTGTCTGCTCTTTTCCAAGCTCCCTCCTCTCCCGCTCCCCCTCCGAATTAAGATTCTGACACTCTCTCTCTCCTTCACTGTTTGTTTTTGCCCTCCTTTTATACTCAGTGTCAGTCTGTCTCACCCCCGCCGCCATTGCTTCTCCTCGTCTTTTATAACCATGGAAACAGAGGAGACACATCGCCATGGCAACAGGGGAAACAGCCTGGGCCTTTTTGTCAGACCGAGGCTTCCTTTCAGCTGCCTGCAGAGGGAGAAAAATGTGGAAGCAAAAGCAGCAGGCGGGTCGGGGGACAACTATGGTCCATGCAGGCACAGACATGGGGTCCTGATGCTCACGTGCAGGAATCATAACTGCAGCGTACAACACACACACACACACACACACACACACACACAGCTATTTATCCTTTGCCACTTTAAAATGTCACAGGAACGCACAGAAAGCGGAAGTAAAACAGTTTCCTACAAGCACTTAAAAGTCAGTTGACACTTGCACATACATTTAATAGTAGGTACATGCATGCACAAACTAGAAAAGTGCACTGTGTGTAACTCTTCCCTCCCAAGCTAAAAAGAGTTGAATCTCACTCCAAGATGGCAGCTAAGAAAACCAAAAAGACATGGACGTATTTATCTCGCATCATGTTTAATAATGAAGTTTAAGTTTAAAATTAGAGCGTTTCTATGGATGTGATTTTTTAAGCCATAACAAATTCCAAAATCTGTCCATAGTATATGCAAATCAAAAGTGATTAGGTTATTGAACTTGTAGTTGGAAATACAGGTTTTTGCAGAATACTGATTTATTAAAACTTGGTTGTGTGTGTTTTACTAAAATCACTTGTTTTATTCGTCTAGCACGAAACACACATTTGTCACAGGAATGGATGCTTGTTTCTCTCCAGACGTCTGCAGCTCATTCTCCCTTTAATATATTATTCAAGTGAATCCAAGTAAATCCTCAAACTCTCATTCACACAACCAGAAAGCACATCATCTGTCGGGAGGTTTCATTGACATTCACGCTCAGCAGGCAGGCTGAGAATAACAGAGTCCAGTCAGACCAGCAGCGGCTCTCTTTCTCCTCTCCAGTGTGAACTCAGAGACTCAGAGATCCTCGTGTTTGCTCTTTCCTTCATTACTTCAGCCTCAACTTCACTCAGTCTCTTAAGAGAGCAACTCTTCCCTCTTCTCACGATTATTTCAGTAGTTTCTCTAGTAAAATACACGTTCGAGCCAGAATAGAAAACATTTCTGGCTTTTTCTACTATGCCAGTCATTCTAAATATTGTAACTGTGCTGTTAAACATGCAACTTATTGGCACAAGCTGCCCTTATGTATTCATTTTCCACATTCCAGCCTCTGCCTGAATGGAAATGCAGGTCAATGTAAACACATAGTCCATATTATGTCAAATGTAATATCATCACAAAAGACTTGACGCCTGAGTGAGCCCCGGACCGGCCTGCATGGGAAACACTGGATGGACGGTTACAGTCCTCAGCTAGCTAACAGGGGGAATTTAGAAACATGTGATCTGATGGTTTAACCATTGGCGAACCGTCAGGGCCTTCAAGGTATTCCCGGAATACCCTGGAACACTCAGATAAAAAAAAAGACATAATCGATTTAATTATATAAATACAATTTAATAAAATGAATAAATGAGAATAGTATCTGTGTTGTTGATCTGTAATATTACAGTGTTACGTTGATTTGTTTGTCCTTCTCGGTCCTTGCACTACGCATTTTTATAAAATAAATGCAACCAATCAGATCTGTTTCTGGGTCTCTGGGTAGAATATCCTTCAACCAAGGTATTCTATATCCTTGATAGAATGCCCTGGCCGTTACACTGAATGAGAGCGAACGCTCTGATTGACAGTTTGATCAACCAATCATATATTGATTTGTAGCCAATGGGCATATTCTTTCTGTTTCCCTCGGTTCGAGGGTACTCTAGAAGGCCCGTTAGTTCACCTGCGAGACAGAGGATATAGATGCGACGCAACAATTCATTTTCCGTTTTATTCGTTTTAACATGGAAACAGGTGAAGAAGATGTTGTTGCGGAATTATTGTCGGTACCTTTTTCAAGACGCCAATTCACTGAAAAGACGGATATTGTATAAAAAGGCCGTCCAACGCCTGAAAATCTTGAGCTGAATCAAGTAAATAAAGCAGGCTATGTTTGCCATTTCCAGGCTAGCAACTGGGAAAGATACCCGTGGCTTACGTGCAGGGGCGTAGCTGGGGGGGGGGGGGTTAGGATGATTCCAAGGGCCCAGCACTGGGGGGGGGGCCCAGAGAACACTATTATTATCTTTTTATTACTATGGTTTCTTTATTATCCTAAAGTAGTTTAATGTAGATGACTCAAACAGATAGATTGCCTGTATTAAAACAAAACGTCCCAAGGAAACAAACAGGGTGCTTGTTACTCTGTTTGACAGAATGAGCCACCCCTCCTTTCATTCATTGCATGGTGATGGCAGCGCTAGCAAGGAGCAAAAGCGGAGCAGGCGTGCATCCGCCACAATTGCCTTAGGGGGAGCAAACGCGTGCTTTTGCACCCACTTTTCTTGATCATATTGAGAAGGAATATGATATTTCCCCCGCCATAATGTCTTTTAGACATAAGTGTGTAATTCAATCGAATTAATAATACGTGGCAATGAAAGAGCCTTTGGCTCTGGTGCATTATAGACACGTTAATAGCGAGTTTTTAAAGTTCCAAAGGTTGTACCCCCCCCCGCATTTCGCTCAGCAATGGTTTGCATCAAGGCTGCTCCCACCCACAGCAGTCGCTGGATGCAGGGAGGCGCAGGTGTTTAAATCACCGCGGAACGTCAATTCATTGGGTGGCAGACCTTCAGAAGTTGTTCAAACACAAGAATAATATTAACATGTCTTTACTTTCTACCCATCAATACGAGTAAAACACACGTTTATAATCATCGTTCTTTCATTTTCGCTGCATTGATTACAGGT
Source organism: Notothenia coriiceps (assembly GCF_000735185.1). Lineage (NCBI taxonomy): Eukaryota > Metazoa > Chordata > Actinopteri > Perciformes > Nototheniidae > Notothenia > Notothenia coriiceps. Next base: position 312,556 of record NW_011369214.1, on the reverse strand, counting down.
CACTCTTATGGCTAGCCGAAGCGGACGTGTTTGCTAGCTAGCTCAGTAACATCAACCCAGTGTGTGGCTGTTTGATGCTAGCTTAGCCTGGTAGATCGAAGCCCATTAGAGTTTGAGTTATTAGAGTCCGCGCATTAGCTGTGTGCATGCACACAACTTAGTCTTCCGGGTCCCACAAACATAAACATTACATTCGACACAGAGCTTTACAGCAACAGTAGAATGAAAAAATAAAAGAACGTTTCGCCGAAGTCCATTTCCTTCACGATTGAGCTTCATATTTTCCATCATATAACCACTTATTTCTGACTTAAGTTCATTGGAAAGAAGGAGGAACTAGATCATAAGGTACAATAAGATATAAACGTACTATATCTATCTGCAGTTCTTACAGTGCGAGGCCTTCAATTCTCTTAAGGTACACATACCGAATGAAATAAAAGAAGGAATGATTAGTAGAGGATGATAGAAAGACAATCATGATAGAAGGCCCGCATCTCCTACTGTGAACTAACTGCGACACTGTGGGTTGTGTGTGTGTTGTGTGTGGTGGGTGCCGCCTGTGTGTGTGGTGTGTGTGTAGCAGAGGCCAACCAACCAGGTAGGAAGATGGCAGAAAAAAGAAAAGATCATGTTATTCAAGCGCCCAGTTCAGTGTATTCATACGTGTATTGCTCTCCTGTGTGAGGAATGAATGTGGTGGTGGCGTGCAGACTCAGGGAGGACGGCAGAGAAGGGAGAGAAAGAGATCAAAGTAGTTACAGGGTAATGGAAATATCAGTCAGCTTAAAAGTGTAGGAGATAGCATAAGCAAATTAAGAGCACAAATACTTGGATAAGACGTATATTCCCCCCTCTCTCCCTTTGCTTTACAGAGTGCATAAAGATGTGTATTCAAACCAGTTCAGTGTACTCACAAGTGTATTGCTCTTCCTATAATGTAGAATGATGTGGTGACTGTGGCAGACTCAGGGAGGAGGCACGAGGAATTGAGAAAGAGACCAAGAGTTACAGGTAATGGGATAGTCAGACGCTTAAAGTGTTTAGGATACACGCATCCCTAGTCAAAAAATGCTATAGGAATCTCTATACCATTTTTGGAACCTATAGGAATCCTTTAGGATCCCATAGGATGTTTTGAGACAGTTCTGGCTGGCTCTATATTGCAGGGAAATTGCAACGTACAGTTTCATTAATTAAAACAATTGCTGCCATGCCGAGGTGGTCGTGCGCTGACCCACTCCAAATCACCCCTTGCCTGCCGTTACTAATCTTGCACCCCCCACGCTTTCAACTAATAACTAGGCGGCACAGCAGTTGGCACCAGCAGCGTTGCGCAGCTTGAACAGACTGACAGGAAACAATGTGCCTTACAGCTCATAAATCAGGGAGCTTCCAGAAACGAGAAGAAAAACACGTCGATGGCAAGAGGAAAATAATAAAGAAGGTCGACAGCTAGTCCACCAAGATAATTTTCAGAAGAAAGGATTTATTCACAGAACTTGTTTCGTGAAGCCCATAACATCTAGTGTAGCCAACATTTGTGGTGTCTTGGACTTAGCTACCTGTGCTATCAGAAAATTAAGACATGAGTGGTCGATGTTGACCAGTCGAATTTTGGTATCCAGAGCTGATGCCCTTGGGTGCTATGGCTAGCTAACCGTACCTGTATAATGTTCATGCTAATCACCATCATGTCTAATGCACAGAGTGCGGCTTCAGCGGATCGTCCCGCTCTCCCTCAGCCGGGTCCGCGGACTTGAAGGAGGAGGGAGGCTAAAGCAGCAGGCTTGGGTTAACAAAGCGATTTTAAATATGCGTTACCATGCATTGAATACAAACTTTAGTAATATTCACATTTTAGTTGCAGATGACCAGTTGACCAGCTGGCCAGAAAAGTTGAGCGCTTGGTGGTAGTAGTGGCTACTAGCTTGATTGGAGCAGATTGAAAATATCTCATACAAAGAGTTGATTCTTATGAGTATTATTATAACATTAGAGCATAGTCGAGCGACTCGTTACTATTATAGGCATGTGATAGAATGAGTGTAACGTGTAGAGTACTCAGACCAGGCCTCGAGCGAAGGACCAACGAGGGAGAGCAGAAGAGCAGAGTCCAGTACAAGAAGAGTCTGAGAGCCATGAAGAGCAGCACAGATGAGAGGAAGCAGCTAGGAAGGCGAGATGTGCAAGGCAAAGTGAGGCGTGCCGGACAGCAGGATGCCACAGGGATCACAGCCAGCTGTAGTGGTGTCTGAGGTAGAAGTTGCTTCACTTGACCCAGGGTTGCCCAGGAGGAGAGTGACAAGAGGCAGGGGCAACCTGATTGTAAAGACGAATTGGCAATGTGAGAAACAGATCAAAAATTTCACTAGGATTCAGCAAGGGAAAATTTCCAGACCGATAGCTTGAAATACACCAAAGGCAGATAGTTAGGGAAAAGTGAAAGAACGGTTGATTCACAGGGAAGAGTGCAGAATGCACGTGTTCGCGATAGCCGATGTGGTGCTGTTTCTCAAGGAGCACAGAAAAGACCCTCTCTTAGTGCTTTGAGTAGGTGGAACCAGGGAGTAACAGGATGGTGGACCGTCGAGTGGCGTCGCATGTATGATAAATGCCACTGGCCATGAAGAACGTCAGGATCCAGGACTGTTCATTACAACGACGCGCAGGTTCGATGACTGCATGCTGCGTTGCATATCAGTTGCAGGAGTACATGAAATGAGAAAAACAAAGCTATTTTGCAGAGACCGTGATGTCACTCTGCACTTTTGGCAACGAAGATTTGCTGGCCGAAAAAACTGCATAATACATTTACAACATAGGTAGACGGAATGTTGAGAATGGATGGCGCGTAGGAATAATAGGCATGATCCACCGAAGATGTCAAACATCCTGTGGAGCCTTCAGGAGGCAGCACGACGGAGACCACAGGACCGCAGAAAGCAGCCACGAGCGGCGAGAGTCACGACTGTATCCCAGAATCAGCTTGCTGCCGCCTGGTGGCCGGGGCTGCGCGAAGAGGATCCAGGGCCATGCGGGGACCACAGGCAAGAGGATCAAGCCCTCGACCTCAAGTCACATCGCGCAAGACACACAAAGCAAGAAAATTTGGCTGAAGTTATCCAGACACGATTAGATCACAGATACACGACAGAAGGAAGAAACAAGCAACTCCTTTCGGGAGTGACTCTTTTTGTAACATATTGAAGTTACACATGCATTCAATCTGGTGCACTTTGAGACGCGAACAATGAGAGAAATATGGATACCTCTCAAACGATCCCATTGAAACAACTGTCAAACAGAATCTTACTTCATTCTTTATGGATTCGAGGCGTTTGTGCGATTGATTTGATTGCTGCACTGTATCCTTACTTAATAAATACTATTTTCT
>NW_011369214.1:291301-309114 GCF_000735185.1 Notothenia coriiceps | reverse complement strand
AATACAGGTACAGTCACAAAGTTATCTAGTAATTTACGCCAAGGATGTTACAACATCAAAAACTTTGTGGTCAAAACAGTGAAAATTACATTTTCCGACCAAATTCTACCACAGAGTAATAAACCACAGAAAAGACCAATAATTGGCAGGGGAACACACAATACTTCCCAACAAGACGTACATTTGCCAGACGTTTCAGTGTTGTTGGAAGTTTCATGTGGGACATCGCTCATTTGAGATTTGTGTCTTTTCTGGACAGATAAGACGGAGTCTTGCGGAGCACCCCTAAAGAAAAAAAAGGTAAAAAACGAAGGACCCAAGACACTGCAACAACTTGTGGGTTTAGTTATTGTTTAATGCCTAACCGGGTTTGCTGGTTAGCGGTCTCTGGAGTGTGTGCTCCTAGGGAACCGCATTTGATTGTCCACCGTCAGAGGAGATACTAAAACAACGATATAACATACAGAGAGAAAGACCTTGCGACACCATACGACGTCAATTATCTGCTCAACCCTACCGCCTCTTCCCCGAAGAGGCGTCTGTAGTAAGATGTCGTAATATTTCGGACAAAATGAGTTATCAGTTTCGGTGGCGTGACACCATACAGCACACAGCACTGCACACCAGCCGACACACCACCGTCACAACCACCACATCACGACGTCCGCTACTCACAAGGACGAACAAGAGCGACATGGCGGCTACCCCTGGAAAATTCTAAGTTCAGTCGCAACGAATTCTCACAGAGCATCGACCGGAAAAGGTATTTGGACACCAACACCTCTTAAATTCCAAAAGAACAAAAGACGAAACGGATTACGTGGCAGCTCCCTACACAACACCTAACTTCGACTGACAAACCTGAATTGTTGTTACGTTCACTCAGACCTCTCACTACTCAGTAAGATATCTACCAACCCTTCCTTCGTCCTGCCTTGCTCACTGCGCTTCCTCGTCACCTTACATCCCGCCTGCTTTGTTCCTTTCTTGGTGTTGGGACTACAGCTACTGTCTCAGTCGCCGCCGATCGAATAGCGACTCACAGACCGAACAAGCACCGGTAAAGGAGAAAGAGACAAGGGCCTCGCGCATTTTCTCTTCTCTCTCCACTTGCGACTCGCTAACTATTTTCGGGTGGGGGAGACTTTTCGACACATCCATGTCGGCAGGGTCGGTAGACGTCCGGGTGTCTTCCTCAGAGTCACACGCGACACCTCACGGTTTCGTTTTCTTCTTCGCGAGCCATCCGCTTAATCCTTAACGATTGGAGCTGCACTGGGTACCACGTATCTAATTCACGCACGTACACGCTTCTCTTTTTACACGCCGTGATTAGGTAAACCCGGCCGAATTCGCCCCGGGCTACTGGTGCGAAAGGCCTTATTACACGCGTTACGGCACCGGGCGGATACGGGAGATTGCCTCAAGAGAGGAACGGAAGATGAAGGGACCCAACGCACAGAGAACCGGGGAGATGACGGATGGGCTAAATGGAGGCGATACCTTTGTGACTCATACACCCCATATATTATGGTGTAAATGTTTTGTACGGCAATTTGACCTCACTTCTCGCTTTCCCTGAAAATACTGGTCGTTTACTCGAACGTCCATGCCAGTGACCGAAAACTTTCGTGACACAAACGAACACTCAACTAAATGGTTAAGACTGAGCCAGACATAGACGAACAAAGACATTGTAAAACCAGGCACGCAAGCATAAAAAAATGTGCCGAACAACGAGTCCGTCAACCGAAGAAGGATAAATGGAACCGCCGTACCTCCTCGTCAGTTTGAGCCGCGGATAAAATCCCGCGCCAATCACCATAAAAGATCGCCCCGTGCACGGTCAGTACGATGAAAAATAAATTGTCAGTTCGGTTTCGGACACCACTTCTACGCTACAATAATTACGAATACAAAACATCCGTGACAAATATTTCCTTGTTTAACAATCTTATGAAAAAAATTGCCCTTAAAAACATTCCAAAATTTCGCTAGGCGATATTGTCCTGAGAGAGGGTTCTTCCGACCGTTCGAATAGTACTTAGCTGGAACTCGTGTAATTTAAAGAGAAACGGCTGATATAGGGGTCTCTTTTATACACGAATTTATATTTTGCCACTACGTAGATGAAGAGCTCAGCGCATGTTATCTAGAAGTGAGCGAAGGGTATATAGATCTCTTCTTCATCGCTAATCTCTGATCTCGTCAGCGGGCACCAGTTTTGTATCACGCGGCGAATGGAAGGAGCAGCCTCGGGCATCAGTTCGCTGTACTAGAAACACTCTTATCGAGACGGAAGTCGTAACTTGTATGTGTGGTACGCCCCCAGAGGCCCGTTTGTTGTGGATCGATAGGAACGCGTTCGAGGCATCTTCGGTGCAGTCTTTATGAATCGCCCGATACTTAAGTGTGCGCTCTTACTCTCTCACGTAGAATAGTGTAGATTCGTACGCCGATACAAAGAAGACTATGTTATCTTTTCTGGGCGAAACTTAATAAGGCGTATGGTTCGCTCTGTTGATCATCTCGTGAGTTTCATTATTAATAAATACTCCTCGCTCCCCTGACTCGTCACTTCACAGTATAACCTAATACGCGCGCTACGCGCTCCGCGTGATGTTGCCGACCACAAACTTCGTGTTCGCCGGGCCCTCAAGCCTCACACGCCCTAAACGCAGGGACTTATGAATCGCGGCTTCTCTGTTAAGTGTATAACGTTTACAAATAGAGTTACGCCATTCATAGTTAATGAAATTTTCCACAGGTTTAGTAGGTCACTAACAACTTATTATGTTGAATATGAAGTCTTTTTGGCATCCACGGATATGTCCTTTGTTTTTGTTTTTTTCCTGAAATGAATAAAATCAAATGAACCGGCTCGAATCGCTACGTCTTTAAAACATACCGCTCCCCTATAACACTCCATGAAAAAGAACAAAAAAAAAAAACGTGGTCCACTAGGACAAATTGGTCAAAAATCTCGACAACGGTCACATAGGTTCAACGGATAGAATGTTTACTAAACTAAACGGCGATTTTGGTTTGTATATTTGACGTTTCGTTACTTTGTTCTTTTAATTAATTAACTGATCGAGACAATTAGTCGGTACCAATCGTCGTTTGTTTTACTTCTCTCTGTCTCCCATACACGGCTCCCTCCGGTCTCGTGCTTTAGACGTCGGAAAATAACGAACGTTTTTAACACTCAAATAGTTGTGTCTAGGAAAAGATTTAAACAAGACTGGATGTTGTTTTTTTCTTTTTTGAACGATCCGCGTAAAAACAACAAATTTGACGAATTATGTCTTGTGTGTCAAGGGATGTTTCTACAACAACCCATTGTACTGTTCTCTACGTTGCGTATTTGTCTTATGGACAACCTTTGTACATTGATATTATTTTCGGGACAAGACCACTTTGTTTCATTTCGGATTAGATAGGTAGAGTTACAACAAATTGTTTGAATATAAAATTTTAACAATTACATATATGTCGCAGTTTATAATGTCCATCTCTTTTACTGGACGTTGTCTAAAGACGACAAAAGATTGCGGATGAACGTTCGAGCGCATAGCATTTAACGAAATCGGTCACTTTCAGTAGTTCGTCAGTTTCAAAAGTAGTCAAACATTTAGACGCTGAGATACTCATATACAAAGGACGAACGGACTTCGGGCGATCAATTGGTCGACACGATTGACGACCGATTAACGAACTACAAAAAATGGGAAAAAGGAAACTGCTATTTTAAACAAGGTGGTTTCTAACGCGACTCAAAAGGTAGACGCGGACCTACTTCAACGATAATAATAAAGTTTTACTTTTACGTTACAACTAAACTGGGACCCCACCTATTACGACTGAACGATTACTACGTAAACAAATGGAACAAGCGTAAAGCTAGAGGAAAAAATCAGGAGCAAATTAGATTTTACACAAGTTTCTACCATACAAGACTAATTTTTCACAAAGTTTTCTCCGCTACCCGCTATATGTACGACATTACTAATAGCCGCGCATCACTTTAACAATTCAAATTTAGGCTTATCATGCAAAATTTACAGGAAAAAAAGACGTCACTTTAATCGAATTACGATTCCTACTCTATAGGAAGGTCCCCGGATGAGGACAACCATCCTTGTACCCTTCTCAACTGAAGACACCGAAAGACTAGTAAAAGGATATACAAGTTTAAGTAACGGTGAACCAACCTTAAGTGCGGCTTATACTCCCCCCTCTTATTAAAATTTTATGAGAGGTTTATTATAAATTGACGGTACCAGTACCATGTTTCTCGGAATAAACATTATTTTGTGGACATTGCTTGGTTGTCTTGGTGTACCCGGAAGTAAACTGCAAACCTCTAGTTAGATAACATCCCCGAGAGAGGCGAGAGGACACACCCTCTTCTCCGATCTTACGGCTGCTGAGAGCTGGTGGAGGTTTACGTTAATTAGTGGCCTCTGAGCAAGACTGGGTTGGTCTTGTCTTAAGAGTGACTTTCTCTACAATCCCCCTTATTAAGAACTAGATTTTGTCTTAGACGAGCGAGAGACGGTTTTTTCCAGATGGCACGAGATTTTGTAATACGAAACGTCTGATAGACGTATCAGTCATTATACTCAGTTTTTCAGGGTTTAAGGTTATAAACTGTGATAAGGAGAGACGTATGTAATTGACGTTGGAAGGAAACATCTCGACACCAAGGACGTTCCGCGAAGGGAATTTATTAGCGTTGTCAGGGAGAGACTGTAAGTACGTTTTTGAAACGGTCTTCTTGCGGAAAATTTGAGTGGATACTAGACCTTACGGAAGGATAAGACAAATCGTAGTTATATAAGTTTCTGTACCCAAATGGTAGTATGGGTTAGACGACGTTGGCAGTATGGCTCGCTCTCTTCCTTATACAAACAGGTGGTTCTGACGGTAGAAATGGGTTAGTATAAAAGATGGGATTTCTTCTTAGTAAATAGGTTTCACTGAATGTATGAGAGTTAATAGGTATCATGATGGCAGTGATCCACTTCGCTTATACCCCACTATCGACTAGGACTAAGGATTGCCCTAAAAGGGAGACTTAGCGGAGACTAACGCATCTGCGGTAATAATAGAGTGAATGAAACTCGGTGTCGGTGGGTAAGGGAGGAACGCTGAGCATAAAAGTAAAAGTGTAGAATAAAAATAACTGAAGACAACTCGCAGTTGCAGCTTACAAAGATTCACACCCCAATTTGGGAGTGATTCATTGCGATACACTTTTGTGTATAATGACTCACTCTCTATGCGTGGGTATGATAAGATGTGAAATTTGTGCCTTATCAATGGAGGTTCACACTCGTATACAGCTCTAGTTGGCTATTCGATGTGTAGTGTTCAATTCTATACTCGAATCTTGTAATCTCGGACAAGTTGCGTATATGACATAAAATACGCTTGACTTTATAATGTCCGCGGATAGATGTGTGGGAGCGTGGCGGTGTGGGTGGAGGGTTGGAGGAGTGGTGGAGGTGCCGCGAAGTTAAAGAGTGAACCAGAGCCGAATTAGCTAACCTTCTTGTTCTTTTCTATATATATACATATCACGGGAGTCTATGTTGTTTTATCGTAAATTTTTTTGTAAAGCAACTCGCAACTCCCCTATTCTCCAAGATTTTGCGATGTGAAGGGTATTTACCCATAGGTTTGTGCAACAGATGATTATAAGAGTTCCTGTCATTGGCTGTAAGTAATTTTGTTGTGGATTGACATTGATATCGCTCTCAAACGTTATAACAGACTTGTTATTTTTCTGTTAGACTTTAACATAAAAAAAATTTTCGCACCCCAATTCAATTAAAGACTCTATTGGTAGTCGAAAGCGCTCACGCGATACTATAAACTTTTAATGGTGGTCCGGCCTTTTTTTTAGACGGTGAGAGGAATGTCTCGGGGAGGAGGTTTGTGTGTGTTGCGGTGATACTAGGTTACTCCCGTGCTCTATTCAAAGCACGGTGTTCTACCTTCGACTGTCCGTCCGACAAAACCAGCGTGACCCGTTTATTGTTAAGAAATATTTTCAGTGGAAGTAGCTGGCACTAAATCCTACAGTTGCTTCAATTTGGTTTATTACATTATGAAGACAAAGTAAATATAAATGATCCTGTTTTATGACTTAAAAATATATACATCAGTTATTTATAGTTGTAATTTTTTTAATGCTGAGCTAATTTTGTTTTACTTTGTGTACAAACTATTGAATAAGTAATGTAAACATGTTATTTATGTATGCGTGTGTATGGCAAGCCGATTTAGCTTTTATTCATTTCTGGAGGATATCAAAAAAATCTATTCTTACTAGTAAGAATGCGAATTCTTGATATCAAAAATGTAATTCTTACTAGTAATAATGTTTATTTCTGATATCAAAAATTGAAATTTAGCTAGTTAGAATGCAAATTCTTGATATCAGAAATTGGTATTTTTACTAGTTCAAATTGAATTGCAACTAGTAACAATTGAATTACTGATATCAGAAATTGGCATTTGAACTAGTTCAAGTTCCAACTCCCATTGAAACGAACGAGAAAAACAATGCAAATCTCACTATTTAAAATCACATTTCTGATATCAGAAATACACATTACAACTGGTTACAATTGAATTTCTGATATCAAGAATTTGTATTCTAACTACCGTAATTTTCGGACTATAAGGCGTACCTGAATATAAGCCGCAGCAGCGGCATACCACTCTCGGTTCCACTTTTACTTTTGCGCGCTACCTGTCTCACTCTTTTCCGGCCTCCAGCTTTTCCTGCTGGAACCCGCCGCTTAAAGGTGGGGGTCCGCGGACCGGCCATAGAGCCCATAGAGTTAAAGGTGTTGGCCGTTAGCTGTAAAAATCCATAGATTAGCCGCACCGTTATATAAGCCGCAGCGTCGAAAAATAGGGAAAAAGGCGTGGCTTATAGTCCGAAAAGTACGGTAGTTAAAATTCAATTTTTTATATCAAGAATTTGCATTCTTACTAAGATTAGATTTTTTGACATCCTCCAGAAATGAATAAAAGCTAAATCGGCTCGCCATATGCGTGTCGATACTTAAGTACATGTACAATACTTGATCAAATGTACTTAGTTCAAATTCAACCAGTAAAAACAATTTACATCATATCAAATTTGCATGTTGGCAATGTTATCGCACATTCACATGTATAAAGCTCAGTGGTTGGGAACGAGAGGGCCCCAGTGCTGTTTATATAAGAGTCAGAAGATTCTGCGACAGATTTCTCATTGCAGTATTGGGATAATTGTAATTTATTTGAGTTAATTGGGGGGTTTAAAAGTAGTCTATTGATGTTTTAAGCAGTCCACTAGAGATGCTGATACTGGATCCTGTGTTAACATCTACAAATTAATATTTACCAATGTTCAAAAGTCTGATCCGAACAAGTGTTGGACCAACAATCCCAAGTGCCTGTCAGTCAGTAGAACATCCGAGAGAGAAAATGTATGTGCACCCTACAGTCACTCAAACAAAGCCCAGAGTACTTCTCAAACATGAATGGACAACAACAACAACAAAAATGTGCCCTTGTGTAATGTTATCCTGGCTGATTATGAATGCACAGAAATACCTTTTTCCACACTTGGCACTATGTCACAGAAATGTCTCTTAAATGCCAGTGGGTCCATACTATGAATGGTGCAAAAAGTGAAAGGCTAAACATATGGCGGGTGAATCACCCATGAAGAAATAGTACCAGTCACTATCTTTACGTTCCAGATGTAATCATGAACTCACGCGCCCTCGACCCCCTCACATTAAAGACACAACCGATCCACTGTGTCACACAGCTGATGTACCCGACGCAGAGACAGAATGTCCTGTACAAGGACTATGGGTTGGTGAAGTAAGGAAGAGACAGGAAAGAGGAAAACATCCAACAGAATGAGTTAAATCAATATTTAATGTCTGCCAAGAGTGTTTTGCAAGATGGTGCAGCTTTATTTTTGCTGGATTTTAGTGCAAGACTACGGTTATATAAAGCCCTTTAAACAATCTGCGTACAATGAAATATCTCCACAGCTGTCATTTTATATGTCTCACTTTGGCATCTACAAAGTTCACATTCCAGATTTGACAGTCATTTCAGTGAGGTCAGTTTGTCTCTATACTTTATACTGGGACATATCAATCTTTATGGCGCCACGTGCAGCAGAATAAGCAATAGGATTGGACAGTTGGTTGTGTCTGAAATGAATCCAGCTTCTTATACATTATATATTATAATAGTACACATATCTAATGTGTCCCAAGATTCCCTGTGTTCTGAATGTTACCCTCGCCCTGTCTGACCTCTTGGCGCCACAGTGTGTGTTGAATATATGCCAATACTGTGCTTATAGGAGCTTAACACAGTACATTACAGCTGAGTATATTGTGTGTGTCTATGCATGCAAATGTGTTTATAATGGATTTGAAACAGGGCTGCAACTAACAATTATTTTCATTATCGATTCATCTGCTGATTAGGTGGAGGAAATAAATCAGCTTTACTGCTGGTTTATTCTCACTATAGCCTGGCCATTTATGTATATTTAAAACTCTAACTGTACAGAACTGTACTGTATAGAAATATTTTTTCAACACCAGACTTTGCCAAAATGATAATTTAGAGTGACAACATCAGTTTCCTCCTATTTCAAACTCCTATTTTTATAGCTAAATGTTATATTTATTCTATATTTGACTGTTCCTATATTCTACTTTTCACAGATAATGTTTATGTATCTTTTGGACAAACAAGTGAGTCAAACTGTAACTGTATCACATAGTCCCAGGGTTGCTTGCTTATAAATAAAGAAAAGGAAAGTTGTGCAAACGCTGCTTCCTGGTTCAACCCCTCCCCCATAAATAATGACAGTAATGTAGGGGGAAAATCCAAAGCACTTGGTTCCATAAATAGGTGTGGCACATATGTGATACATGTGATAGACATAGATCTGTCATTAACTAGAAGCTTTCAGTAAGCCAAGGAGACGTGGAACAGGTGTGGCAAAGTCACACAAACCCAATGCTGTGATTAAACATGACTATCACATCCACGGCCACATGACATTTGTTTCCATTGCAGCCCCATGGAAATCTATCGTTTGCTCTATATGGTTTGGAAAACACTTAAAATAGATATTTAGTGATGTCTCACATTTACCTGGTTGCGTCCTCTCCGTCTGCCATAGTTCCGCCTCACCAGCGTCTTGTAGTTGTGGTTCTTCTTGGTCAAGTAGTAGTAAAGGACACAGTCGGCAACACACTGAAATAGGAAAAGGAATATTTTGATCATATGCAGTGAAACTGGATGGAACTTTCTGTTAACTAAGTGACAATTAATCCATCCATTATGTTATAGCTGAATCAAGTAGGCCACAAAATGTCAGAAAATAGTCAAGCCAGTTTCTTACTAAATATCCAAAACCTTAAGACATTTTGTTAAAAATACTATAAAACACAGAAAAAAAAAGAAATACCCATATTTAAAAAGGCTAAAAACTGGACCAATGACCAAAGGATGAAAGATAATGTTGAAAGTAGTGTTAAGTGTATGAATATGTATCTACTATTTATTTTAAATAAAAATGCATTAAAGCCTGTTGGATTCAATCAAATTTAGTATGGAAAGTAGTTTATGGTCTTAAAACCCAAAGAGTAAAATATAGATAACATTAAATTCTGAAATACACAGGATCTCAAACTTACCTTTCTCTCCAAATAAGAGGCAATAAGGCCAAAGTTCTTTGGGTGTTGGACAAACCTAGAAAGAGATGCCAGTCATTACTCATGTGCCAAATCCAAAAATATATTAGTGCAAGGCTGAGGTCGCCATTAGAGCCTGTACACAATATCCACACTGCAGACATCCTGCGCCACAAAAAAGTAAAACACAACTCACTTCTCCTTAAAGATCTCCTTCTCATGTTCGGTCCAAACATTCATAAACTGCCGGGCTTTGTACACCTTCATAGGGTCATCCATCAGGCCGTTCATGTTGATGAACCTCACTCTCCTCTGCTCAGTGTCGTACATCATGGGCGGGATGACTGACATCTGTCTCATCTGTTTCTCGTTGTTCTGTGGAGCACGGACAAAGATAGTCACTCCAATAGTCTCCCTTGTTTAGTTAACCGCCTTTCTGCCTCTGTGAGTTGTTTGAATGAAATGTATTCTAGATGATGCAATTGAAACGCTGCAGAGAACTCTCCCTCTTAAAAGACACAAACTGTGACACTTCTATTTAGGCTGTTGTCATCCAGCCATGCTGTTGTACATTTACACTTTAATATATGCAGTGTTGGGACCAAAAATAACGGCGTTACAGTAACGCCGTTATTTTTGGCTGTAACTAGTACTCCAACGCGTTATTTTTTAAATTCAGTAACTCAGTTACCGCTACTACATGGTGCATTACTCCGTTAATTTTTTTTATATAGTCTCGGCTCCCAGACGTTGGTGAGCGGCGCCAACAGCGAGGCGAACAGAGATGAGAACTGTACTTAAGTACAGTACTTGAGTAAATGTACTTAGATACTTCCTGTGTCACATGCGGAGACGCGCTGTGGGCGTGTTTGTGTTTACTAACGAGACTATCATGGCGGCGGCGGAGCTCAAGTCGAGTTTTTCCGCCTGGAGATATTCTCACTATTTCACTTTTGTCGAGCACAAAGAAATAACGTTTTAGTTAAATGTAAGTTGTGTCTTGGCGGGTCAAAGATCCTATCTACTGCCCAAAACAGCAATTCAAATCTGTTGAAACATCTGCAGAAACAATATGCTGGGACGAAGCTAGTAGCCTAGCTAAGACCACAGACCCAGACTCATCCGACGCCACTCCACCTCCACCTAAGCAACAGCGGCTGGATTTTAACCGAGGGACTGCTAGCCAGGGAAAAGTTGATAAAGCCATTGCACGGTATGTTGTAGAACACATGCAGGCTATTTACTATTTCTATTGCTATTTCTTGATCAACAGATTGTATTATTCTCCAATGCAATAACAGTACTGAAATGAAGGCTATAAGGGCATTAATGGGAGCCCTTTTTTTAAGTTTTTGATGGTAAGTAATCAGTAAAGTAACTGAGTTACTTTTGAAATGAAGTAACTGGTAATGGTAACTAGTTACTGGTTTTCAGTAACTAGCACAACGCTGAATATATGTAATAAAGGCTCTCCAGATAATACCCACCTCCTGCTCAGAAAGGCCATCTATGATTTCAGAAATCTCATGCTCGCTTCTTGCGATTGTCGCAGAAAGGCCTGTTCCTCTTTGTCCAACCCTGCAGGAAACAGAGACAAACAAATGTTACATTTTAATTTTTTAAATGACACATTACATTTGTATGATGAGCCAAGACTTAACAGTAGCCTCCCATTATTTTCCTTTAAAGAGGAAATGTGATTTCCCGGTTTCCGTGAAAAAAGCGTCACGAGTAAGCTTTGGAACTTTAAAAACGTTTTCAACAAACAGAATCAAGTACACATTATTAATACATAAGAGTCTCTTGAACAAGTAATTAACGACTTCCTTATGCACGGTCTGGCTGTCAGCTTTAAGTGCTGACATGCAAACTATTTACTTGGAACATTTCCGCTGGACCTTGACCCCGTCTCCCACCCTTCCCAGAGGCACCTAGACGACCAGCAGCTCTGCACAAAATAGGCAACTACACACCACCGTGTGCCCTGTATTTAGATGCTAGATGAACAGACATCTTAAATAATGGAAGAGACTATTTCAGTGTCACGGCTCAGTTACAGGACAAATCTAAATTATCTAAGCATCAAAAGATTTCTAGAGTAAAAATGGTTTCACTCTACAGTCTCCGTCTTTGACCACGTCCTCACACTCAGTAGATCCTTCAGGTTTATAATAACTGAGTTTACTTCAGTCCTTTGATGCTCTGCAATTTGAGGTCAGGATGTCTACTTCAAGAGCGAAACATCCACTCTGTTACCAGTATTAAACAGAAACAGTGCTGGGCAATAAGACCCTAGAAAAAGTTAGCAATATAGTTTTTCTCCTTCAAACAGCTAACGTATCTGTATAAAAGCTAAAACAATTACTCTGAAAATTAATCAGTTTTGATGATTTTCTTAAATCATAATTTTAGTAATATCCGAAGCAAAATGGCCAGAAGAAAATGACTGGTTAAAGCTCATAAAATGTAAACATTTCTCTTGTAATAACAAACTACTTTTATTAGGGTTTTGCAATTTGTTTCTACATTTAAAGGTCACCTATCATGCAATATGTAGGCAATAGCATAGGTCTCAGATATATAAAAATGTATAAAAAAACATGTCTATGAAGTGTTTTGCTCAAAATACCAAACAGATCCCCCATTCTAGCCAAGCCTCATATCCCTCTATTTCACTTCCTGTTACTAAAGTGCTGATTTGTGGTATAAAGCTTTGAAAAAAAAGAAAAAGAGGGGGCAGAGCTTATGCCTGCTTATGCGGGACCCTGCAGATACTGTCTAAAATAAATGCTGCGGTGATGAAACGCCAAAACCACATCAAGGATTATTTCTGAAACGTTATGGAGCTCAAAGGCTTTCTCTCTATTGCTGGTTTACCACAAGGTGAGTTCCTTTTTATTTCCTGCTTCTTCACACATGCGCTCTCTCCAGTACTGGTTAGCTCTGAGTGTTAGCGATGCTTGCTAATGTAAACAAAGGCCATATTATGTTCAAAACACGTCGAGCATTGATTCTGTGGGTGCCATCCGATATGACGTAAATATCATATCGGATGGCAAATCTAGATCAGCTCGTTGTAGCCCCGTTTTTCAGAGATTTGCGCACGGAGGAAAAGAGAGAGGGTTTTATTTTCTGACACTTTGTGAGTTCCCTGACATGCCGGGGACACACATTTATGTATAAAAGACATCAAAAGGGGAATTTTGCATGATAGGTCCCCTTTAAATGTCATTTGTTTGACAAACAATCCATAAATTAATTGTGGAAATAGTCAGGTTATGGATAGTCAATAATGAAAATAATCCTAAAATGCCACCTGAAAAAAAATGTATTGTGTTGATGTAAATCAACCAATATGCACTATAGAAAGGAGTAGAAAAAGGCGAGATTTGTGAGCTTCTGAACCATGAACCAATATTAACAGAAACAAAAATAGGGGTATAATGTCTCTATGTGGACGGTTCACAGGTAAACCGGTTTACCTCTGGAATCGCTCCTGTTGCTCTCTCTGCTTGCGGATCTCGGGGAATTGCCTTTCGTAATACTCCCGTGTTCTGCCATCTTTGGCTTTGCGTCTGGGGTTATTCTCCATTCGATCAACCTTCTTCTCCCACGCCTCCATCAGCTGGTCGTAGCGCTGGCAGATCTTCTGTTCCTGTGAGCACAGTGTGGGAAACCAATGGGATATCAGGAGTGGGTTCCTGGCCTCTATCACTATAGTAAGAGCCAAAATGTCTTCCTGCCAAACCATGAGCCAAAAAGAACCTTTTTGTATAAAATATATATAAATAAAATCTGCATGTACACTGTTCTTTTAAACCACCGACTGTAATGCGGATTAAAAGGGTATTGAGATATGTCAGTCCTATAAGTTTGACTTACTTAAAAATAAAGGCTTTTTTGGGAAAAACCTTTCAAATAGATTTCCCTGAATGAATAAAACTGATTCTAAATTACAGTACATGCAATTTGTATTATGGTATATGGATTCTCAGGTTTCTATTGAAGCAACAGTCAGCGCTCAGTTTTTTTGAAGGTAGAGTAGATGAAACACTTCGGAGCTGTACTAAATAGTTTGAAGCTTCTTTTGCAACGTTGAAAAACTGAAAATGTTTAGATTTGACAGTTTTTTTTGCATGTCTATTCAATCTGTTTTAACCTGGTAATTATGCAGACCAACTGCACATGGCAGCTGTGATGTTGTATGTTAATCTTTTAAATAACTGCCTAACTCAGCATCCTGACTAAGGCACAGCTTTTTTCAGAAGCAGCTTTTCTGTTGACAAATAGTTTTCAAGTGCTTGTTTAGTGGGAATGCTGTTAACATGTTTAGTGGGAATGCTGTTAACAGCATTCCAACTAACTGTTCTTCTACGCACGAAAAGTTTATTATCCCGCGACTTATTTTGCCGCGCTTCTTCTCCCGCATTGAACATCGCAGAAACTCCGTTCAAACATCAAAACGTTCAGCTCGGTCAGGAATCGATGGCTATTACTTTTCTCATTCATAACTTTCATAATTCCAGAGATACATACCATAATTCATCACATTTTTAACATTTGAACTTTAACATTGCGCAGCTCGTTAAGGCAGAGTGCGTGATGTCAGAGTTAGAGTGGAGAACAGTTTGAAATTTGCCTTACTATATTTTTTTAAAACTGCCATAATTCCCAAACCCTACATTCCTGAGACATAATTTTTCATGACAAATGTAGGAAAACATCCCGCAGCTTGAAAAATGACAAATAATTAAGCAAAAATAATTAAACAAAGTGCCTCTTGAGGGCATGAAGTGACAAAAACGTTCAACATGTCTCCATTAAAGCCCATTGTAATTTCAGGCAGATATTTCCTCACAGCAGCAGCCGCACACCTTTAGTTAAACTGCCAAAAAGGCCACATTATTAACCCGAAAGTACACAAAAATTACACTTCAGATACTCAACTTCCTTGACATGCTTCACGTTTTGAAATTTCACAGATATCTGTTACGGTTCTTCCACAAAACGTTCACATGTAAGAGGTTCATCTCTCATTCAGAACAATGAAGCCTTTGAAGTCTAGGCACCTCGTTAGCTCAACTATAAACACCTGTGCAATGGAACACGATGATGTCATCACTCCAACTGACATGCTCAGAGCAGCAGACTTCAGATAGCAGTGTGCAAACAGTCCAGCCGTGAAGACATCTACGGGACAGTTTTTGAGATTTCTTCAAATGCTCGCCTTCATACACGGTTTTCTCATAACTTCAGTGAAACTGCTCCAAACGCCCCAAAACTTCACAGGTTTGGTAACAATGCAGCCATCAACGCATCTAAACGTATTATGAGGTGTCATCAAATGCCGTTGCCATGGCGACAGATCATTCGCCATCAAGTTAGTTCAGAAGTTTGCGGTTCAAATATTCTGCTGCTATTCCAAGCCTTTTCACTTTATTTTCTTCTCTCATCACACATTCAAGCCCCCAGTGTTCATGTATCATTTCAATCTAAATTATCCACTTTTTTTCTTACACATTACATTTCAACAGTTTAGCGTCAGATTTTCAGCATAAAGCATTCCCACTAGCAATTTCTTCAGGAATTGCATTCTCTAGTTTAAATTGGTGTTTCAATGAGCACTAAGCCATGACGTGAAAGGGGTGGAAGGGTTCACATATTAAGTTAAGATATGGAAAGACTCCTTTATTGGGAGGACAATACAGCTTTGTATTGTCCACTCTCTGCAGCAGGGGACCAACAATTCACCTTCCTCTTGGCACTTAGCCATTTGCACTCTGCCATTGTTTAGAGACCAAAGGGTCCGTTTCCGACAGGGAACAGGCAAAGAAAGGTAGGTTGCACTAAGCCATTGCAATACAAAAAAAAGCCCTGTTGTTGTTTCAACATGGGGTGATTCTGAAATATTTAAATTTGCTGGATAGTAAGAAAAAAGCCAGAGGGACAGTCGATTGGCTGGCGTATTTCTCTGTTATTCAATGTGACCATATTTATTGTTATGCTGGCAACAAAAGCACTTCTTGGCCCGCACAATACTTTTCAACAAACAGGGGAAACCAAGGCATTTCCTGTAGTACAAATACATCAAGGCATTATTTCTATAAGCCATGCTAAAAGCAGGATGGCAAATGGGGTCAGTCGGTTCACCACTCTGCTTAAGACTGAAATATGTCAACAACTTGAGTGCCATGAACTTTTGTAGTCCTCCATGGTCCTTAGAGAATAGCCGCCCGTAGTGGCTGGTGGTTTAATTAAAATGTCTTGAAATTACTTTGGTGGTCCCTTAAATGTTATTATCACATCAAACTTTTAATTGTCTAACACTTTTGTCTAATACCAAAAAGTTAATAACACTCCCATCACTCTTAGCTGTTATTGTTTTTAGGGTTAATTAGCTAATGCTCGCAAAAAAGCATTTAGCTCAAGTACATCCTTACAGAGCTGCAGATTCTAAGACTATAAAGCATTGTCACTGCAGCCCTAATTTTTTGTCACACTACACAGACACCTCGTAATTACATTACATGTTACTTGTTAGACGCTTTTATCCAAATCCCCACAGGAGCAATTTGGGGTGAAGTGTCTTGCCCAGGGACACAACGACATGCTGACTGCAGTGGGGTTTGAACCTGCGACCCCCTGATCCCAACACCAAGGCTCTATCCACTGCACCACACGCCTCCCTTACAGGAGTTTCTTTTTAATATGTATTAGATACAAGTACATTTAAGATGACAAGCAGTATAAAAGCAGAGTTCTCTCCGGGTGTGTGACGCATACAAAAATTGCAAATGTAATAGTGTATCTAGTGTGTCAATATTACATTGGCTTAAGTAAACAGGGAAGATACCACTTATCAAAAGCTTTAACAATCCCAATAATATTGCGCCCGGTCAGCTGAAGGCAGCAGAGTGCAAACAGTCGACCAGGTATGGAGTGACAACCATAGGTGACAACACGACTATGGAAATGGGTGGAGCCTCTAATGTGTCTTGTGTCCAGAGTCCCGACACAAACACATAGAACTTCCACAATGCTTATCTGATAGCCTGGGACACTTACCCTCTGCTTACGAGCGTGGTTCCTCCTCTTAAAGAACAGAATCAGCTTCTTCCTCATCACTTGGTTGCTAAAAGAGAACAACACTTAAAATCAGTAAAAATATGATATTACTGTGTTTACCAGAAAAGGTTTGGGTATTTACAATAAAGCATATGAAGCTGGCTAACACAAAAATAGTATTGTCCCAGAAGATACTCCAGCAACAAAACTTAGTCAGTACAAAGGGAAGTCTGGGAATCTACTTCCAGGAAGAAAAAACCACTCTTTTTAAATAGTACTATTGTAATAAAACCTTAAAAATAGTTAAGAATGGATTTATCTCCTTTGACCGACTAATTCTCTATATTAAAGCTGCTATTAAAAGCTGCAAATGTACACAATTAATTAATATGCAGAAAATGTATCTGCAACAACTTTGATGAATGAGTGTTTTTTTAAGTAATAGCTTGAGCAAAAATGCCAAAAGAAAAACACTGGTTCCAGCTTCCAAGATGGGAGTTTTTGCTGTTTCTGTCTTCTGATAATAAACTGAATTTCTTTGTGTTTCGGACTGAAAGTTAAAAATAATAATAATGGCAGACAGTTTAAATATGTAAACTTTGGCTCACAAGAATTGTTGTGGTTTTTTTTTACAATTTCTGGACATTTTCAGACAAATTGATGAATTAAATAATTGAGGAGGTAATTGTCAGATTAATCTTTAATGAAAAGTAGTCCCTTCAAGTAGTACAAGTTTTCCATCTGAAAGTGTGTTAACGAATTGAGCTTGATTTATTTTCCAGCACATTTTCAAATGGATAATTGACATCACTGTTTTTTTTGCACTGCTGCAGCTAAAACAAACTGAACTAGGGCTGTGCAATTAATCGTATTTTAATCTCGATTACGATTTTGGCTTGCAACGATTATGAAAACAACGTAATCGAAAAAAACGATTATTTTGCCGCATTCCCTTTCG
Organism: Notothenia coriiceps; assembly: GCF_000735185.1. Classification (NCBI taxonomy): domain Eukaryota; kingdom Metazoa; phylum Chordata; class Actinopteri; order Perciformes; family Nototheniidae; genus Notothenia; species Notothenia coriiceps. The sequence continues at coordinate 291,354 of NW_011369214.1, read as the reverse complement.
CAATGATGCTCTCAATTTGTCTTGCGTTATACATCCTGCACCCCCCCCCCCCC
>NW_011369214.1:277326-291275 GCF_000735185.1 Notothenia coriiceps | reverse complement strand
GTTGGCGTTGCTGTGGGACTTCTTAATACCTTGGAAAATGCCGTTTAATACTTTTTAATAGCCTTAATTTTCGCTAAATTGTTTATCAACTTTTAATACTTTTTAAGACCCCGCGGACACCCTGATATAAACACTTTAAGAAGCTTTAGTTGCTGTGTCTTTATTCTCCGATCTCTAGCGTACAGTCAACTTTTACTAACCTCGTCAAGCCGGAGCCTCTTAACTACTTCCTGTTTCCAGGTGAGGGGTTACCGAAATAAGAGTACTGCGTGTAGCAGTATAATTAAACATTACAGGTTGTGAGTGACATTAGTTATCATATTTATATACTGTATGTTTAGTAGGTTGTGGAAATGCGCTCCAAAATATTTGTTTATCTTCTTTATTGGTATTTATTATTTTGATATTATTTATTTAAATGTAGATATAAATGTATAATTTAATATTTTGATTGGTTTTTCAGTTGAATTATACTTAAAGTTCAGGGTAATCAACTGTTAAAAACATACTGTTCAAATTATTATTTTTCATTTGTTTTAAAGTTCAATAAATGGATGTTTTCAAAGTCAATTAATAATCGTATTTAATAATCGTGATATCAATATTGACCAGAGATAATCGTGATTATGATTTTTGCCATAATCGCACAGCCCTACTGTGAAATCTTTTGCTGACGCATGATGGGGGCGGTAGGGAGAAAATATTTGGGCCGGCCCTGATAGTGTTTACATTCACAAAGAGGGGTCTTCGTTTAAATGGGTTGCTCTCCTGTTGCAAACTGATAAGACTCTTATCATAAATGGCCTGGCCTTAAACCCCTTAACTAGGAGGGATATCATTTGCGATAATAGAGGGGTGGCAATCTGGTGACTCAGCAAAAGAAAGAAATATCAGCTAGGTTTATCATGCTGATGTCAGCACTCTCTCTTCAGCTTAGATGGTCCCTATGCCAAAGCTGACAGATGTTCATGAAATGTATCCGTGGAATTAGATACTCACGTCTTGATGTTGTCATGGTACACCTTTGTGTCTGATGGCTGATTGTAGAGGGGCTAAGAAAGGAACAATCAGACAAGGGAAAGACAGGGGGTTAATCATTAGCCTTTGGGCAAGCAGTAATATCTAACCTGCTACTGAGCTCAGCATAACCGTCTCCATATGCAAGGACGAAACACATAATCATCTGTTCAAAAACATACCAGCTCAACCTTAGGACCAAAGCCTTCCAGGACTTTATGGGCCTCTTCAGCTTTTTTCTAGAAAAAAAAAAGAAGAATCATGAATTAAAAGACCTACAATAATGAAGAGAAACTGTAATGTCAGCCAAAACAAAAAACGTTACACCTGGTAAACAATCCATTTTACAAATCACTATGTGGGTTGTATTCGTATAAATGTAATACTTCTGTGATGTTACTGGCTACAGCATTAATAGAAGCTTATATTAATCAAGTAGCTACACATGGACAGGCTTTTGATAAATGCTTTTACAATTATTACAGCAATTCAATTTGTCCAGTTAATTAACTAATCAGGGGTGTAGTCTCTAACATAGGACTAAAAGATTCAGGTAAATGTATAAAGTCAAAATAAACTAAGATTACAATGATAAAAGTGAGCAACTGCAAACGGCTTAGAGAAGCAAGAATTTCACACGAAAATGTGCGCCTGCCGAGGTATAACCAATAGGGTTGGCTAGTGACAGGGACATTTCTTGGATCAGTGAAGACTGGCAGCTTTTTCAAGCTCATCAGAACAATACTGAATAACTCTTTATTTTCCCTTCCCATAAGTGTCATCTTCAGACTCTGAAAAACAAACACAGCTGCCAGACGAATGATGTACATGGTTGGGAGCAGCTTCGCAGCGTGAAGGGTTAATAGCTAACTGAGGAGGAAGGCGTGTCTCAGCGCTTTCCTGCCACAACAATGTCTGACAGACACGAACCCCAGTGTCCTCCAAAAACCCTCACCCACTCATTTCCCTATTGTTTAGCTGAAACACAGATAAGGATGCCTGCCTCTGAGCTTTACTAAAACTAAATGTAATAACATTTTTTTTAAAGAATTGAGGAAATGGACATTTCTGCCAAAATGAAACTGCAGTAAACATGGTTAACTTCTAGAATAATATATAAATCATGAACCTCTGTGCATTCCAACATTTTTTTTTTATGAAAATGAAAAAAAACATTGCTTTGCAAAATGCTGTGTTACAACAAATCTGGGGTGAGGTTCACAAACATTAAAGCTATATCTCTTGATGAACCACACTTTTAATGGAACAAAGTATCAATAGAGACATTCGGTTAACTCCTATATTTCCTGCAAGTGCTCCAACAATAAAAGCCTCCCACTAGTTTGAATTTAAAAGGGGCCATACTTGTGTTTGTTATATAGGTTTTTGTGCATGCTAAAATCCCAAAGTTCCCTCTGGAGTGAGTTTCTATAGCATCAGCAGTATCTTGACTAACATCACCTAGCTGAAAGAAAAATAAGAGTGATACAGAAAACAAACTAGCACCATACCATAGAAATTCAGTAAGAAGAAAATACATTACTGAGAGCAGAGCAAAGAAGACTTAAAGACACATGTTCAGCCTTCAGTTTAGTGCAAAATAACTTGATTTTAAGAGAGGAAACTGTCCCATCTTGGCCATGGTCGCCATGGTTATCCCCTGCTGTGAGGCGCTTGGCGCGACTCTGTACAATTTTAGCTGGTTAACCCTGGCTGTTTGAAAAGCAAAAATAGCTTCTTCTAACTTTGAATAATCATAGAGATGAGAACAAAATAAATAGCTGCAACACAAACAACGTGGCCATAAAAGTGTTGTTGTGTCATTGATGACTGACCCTGTTTTCATCGTAGATGATCTGGACTATGCTGCGATGCTTGTGCTCCACTGGGGGAGGGGTCGCTGGCCTTTCTGGCTCCATCGGCTTTGCTGCTTCCTCTTCCAGTTGTTGCTAAGAGACAACAAACACATTTTGACCAATAGCACACAAGACGAAATACACGGAAAAATAGAGGCAATAGAGGCCTCTTTTCTTATCATGACCGTAATCAACATTTTGTATGATTTTTATCTGTATTCCTTTTCACGTGGGAACAATTAAGGAAAGGAGAGATGCAGCTACACTGATGTGATCTCAGTTTATGATAATATAAGGCCATGCAGGTATGATCAGATTACTTCCTCTCTCTCTTGTTCAAGTTTTTTTTTTAAAGAACTGCAGGTCAATGTTTACGAGTTAAAGGTTATGTCAACTACCAGGTTACAGACACGAGATTAAGAGTTCCTGAAATACCTTGAATAAACAAATAAATTCCTAAACGACTTGGGAAAAATGCAGACTGGATAAACTCTCCTAGCAAAGCTCATCTCACATTCCTTTCTAACGAGGTGGATTTCAGGAGAAAAAAAATTGCATAAAAACAGCCACAAACTGGATTAAACACAAGCTTATCCACACAGAAATATTTTCTTGTGAAGAAATAAGCCTGTAGAAAGTTCAGCACCTTATTTGTACATTGATGTACAGTAAATGATAGGTACAGGATTATTAGCCCATAGATCCTTAAAGGTATCTAATAGCCCAAATTATGAGATAAAAAAAATCAGAAGCAGACAAAGTGCAAGCCAAAGCTCTGTGTGCTGACAGTCTGTTAACATGAACACCAGAGATCACAAGGTCCAAAGACTGCTGGAGAAGCATGGAAGCTAGCTGCACATTAAGCCGACAACAACTCGTTATCTTTACAATATATCATTCAAAGAGGGCTGAGCAACATGTAGGAAATTGAATTTTCCAATATTTTTGGCAAAATACTTGTTGTTGTGACGATAGTTAAGGGTTGACCATTGAAGCGTTCACAAGATATTTACTCAGTGAACATTTTTTAAACAATTATCAGCAATGCGGATTTATTGAATCATAATATAACAGTTACAAACAGTCTGATGAATTTGGAAAATGACATCACTGTAATGCAGCCTTAAAAACCAAGAGAGGACGACACTCAAAAATCAAAAGACAATATCTAGTCTCATATCATAATATCAACATATCGACCAGCCTTAAACTGAATTTGTAACTGGATTGGTAACTTGAAAAAGCTGCTGGATAAAAAAAAAAGATACAAATGCCAACTAAACACATTCATGTCAATGTAAGCAAAAAATACCTTTGACATACAAATTAAATAAATCCTGATATTTTAAATCTAAAGCATAATACAAGATATCAAATCAACATGTTTACAGCATTTATTTGTTGTTTTAAAGTACATGAGGATTAACAACTGTTCATTGGCGTTCTTAATTTTTTTTCGAATTAGTTGTTGCCTAATTAAAATAGCAATTGAAATGACTTGTGCAATTTGTTCTAAAACCTCACACATGATGTTGAGTCTACCTGCAGAGACAACGGTTTAACAAGGTAACCAACCTGCTTTTTCTTTAGCTTGAAAATCTGCTGCTCCACTTTAGCGATCTCTCGGTCCACACGGTCCATACTCTGGATCAGCTCCTCCTTGGACAGTTTAGAGGGAGAAGCGTCCTGGTCATCCCCCATGTGTAGTGCATGTCCTCCTTGGGAAGTGGACTCTACTTTGACAGAGAACTGAGAGTCCTGGCGAAAACAACAGGGATAATTGAGTTCGAGTGTAACTACAGCTAAAGATCTGTAGAAAACAAAATGATTCTATCCAGTTCTGCAGATATCAACTGTGAAAGTTAACACACAGTCAGAGAGGGATTGTCCGGAAGAGCCTACATTTTGGTTTTGGTATTTAACTATTGCCTCGTTCCCACTGCATGGTTCTGCTTGACTCAACTCACTTTTGGTACCAGGTCCTTTTATCTATTTGTTTTCCACTGCAGATGGTACCCCCTCAGTGTAGGCGGGATTATCCGTTGATAGAAACGCCATGTGAAACTCCTTTGAAATCATCTTCAACGTGACACTTGCTTTCTATATCGACATCCAAAGAAAGGTTTGCGTTTTCTTCAATTGTACCACCAAGCGAACAGCGTCCTATTGCAGACAGCCATTTCTTTATTTTATATCTTGGTCGAGTTAATACTATACTAGTACTACCATTTATTTTAGTGGTGGTTTTGTGGAGAATTTCCCACGCATAGCAAACACGATTGTCTCTAGCCAATTATGGCGCATTTCCATTGCAGGGCCTCGCTCGGCTTAGTACGGTATAGTTAGGCCTTGTTAGGCCTCGTTAGGACTGGCTCACTTTATGCTGCGTTTCCATTACAGTTTAGTAGCTGGGGCAGTAACTATAGTAACGCAGTGTAGACGGAGCCGTGACGTCATCTTCAATGCGAACCACAGAAAAACAACATCAGCTGTTAGCTGTTAGCACTCAAGCTCACAGCTCCTCATATCTGTTCAGAAACTAGACAAAAGTTAAACAAGTACAAACCACTTGTTTGACGTTTATTTATGTCTGTATAGGCCGTTGTTGTGAGTGTGGACGGTCAGAGCATATACAACGTTAGCTTAACCAATCTCCATTCAGAAAACACGCATTTTAAAAAGGTTTTTCGCCTGCCGTCCGTCTGCAGACAAAGCATTAATTCATGGTTTTTACTAACCGGTATCAGTATGTTGTTACTTCGGCATCATTTTGAAACGTGTATTACAATTAAATCATGGTCAAACATGTTCATTGCGTTGTAGTTGTAGCCCCCTTGCCAGCGATTCTCTCTCTAGTTTAAAATACTCAGGCCGACTCAGCCTGGTTGTTGGCCCGCTAAGAACCTCCATTTTATGGGGCCAGAGAAACTGTGAAATAGTACCCGCTAGCCGGTACTACGCCAAGTGGAAACGCAATCAAAAACGGGCCGGGCACGGCACGCTTAAACCGCGCTGTAGTGGAAATGTGCCATTAGTGTTCTGAATTGTTTATCTCCCAATTCTATTATTGGCTTAGCTCACTTGGAACCTCGACGCAGTTGTTACCAAAATATGACCAGGTACCATCCACGATTATTTAGGGGAAAACCAAAAAAATGCAAATCAAGTTGAGAGCTGGGCTCGGGCATATTTCGAGTCAGAAGTTATTTTTTGACGAGAGGGCTATGAAATTCTCAGCATGTGCTGTAAAACAAACTATAGACAAGCAAAGAGTCCCTGGAGTGTTTGTTACTGTAAGGGCAAAAGCTTGACATAGACCAAAGGGTCCTTTCTGTTTTGCAGAAGTCGTTGAAGAGGAACAGAGCCCACCTTTTTGACGTCTGCAGAGGTTCTCAGACTGTCCTGTACTGAATGGCCTATGGGCATGAGAATCCCCCCGGCAGTGGAAGGTGTTCGTGAGATGTGAGCCTCGGCAACAGTCTCCATGCGAGGGCGTTTAGAATCCAAGGCCTCATGCTCAGACTGCGCCGAGTGAAACTGCTGTTCGTAACCATGGCGTCTCTCTGGAGGCCTGCAAGTAAACAATACATATTCAAATAATATCAGAAGCTAGATCTCGTTGTGCAGATGAATGTTTCCCTAACTGTAATCATGAGAGTGTGCTGAAAGAAAAAACAACACTCTAATACAGATTGTTGGGGCGACTGTAGCTCAGGTGGTAGAACAGTCATCCACCAACATTTAGATGTGTCCTTGGGCAAGATACATAACGCCAAATTGTGTCAATATGTGTGAATGTCTGCCTGAACAGGTTGCACCTTGCACGGCTGCCTCTGTATGAATGTGTTTGAATGCAATATATGTACCCTTATATAAAAAATGTAAAGCCTTACCTTTCAGTTCCAGGGTGGAATTCAGACAATAACGATGGTCTCCTTCGACCCTGAGCATCTTGCATGTGAGTCCGATAGTCTGGGATGGAGAAATCCTGAAAGCAAGAGATACACACAAAAACACATATTTAAGCAAATCAAACAAGGTCACAAAATACCTAACGGTCTAAACTAGAGCCCATTCTGCTCTGATTGCTTAGCTGGCCGGCTCTATTGTCATTTGTCAAGCGCTTAGAGACATCCTGCCTCACATACAATGTGTTTCAGCGCTAGCCAATAGAAGCGCAAATGTTATGTAGTGATGTCACTATTTTACGAAAGTAAACAAAGGAGTCCAATCGAGGCATATCAGGCGGGGAGAGTGTGTTGGAGAGACTTTTCATCCTTTGCAGTCCATTTACATGCGCAAAACCTATACAACACACTACAGGAAAGGTTATGCAATTATAGTAATTATGAGTCCCTCCTGCAAAGCTGCAACTATAACAAAGCACTTTGCAGATAAAGCATCCGAATCATTATGACAGATAGGCGAATCCTGTCGTCACCGGGCAACACATCTGTCTTATGCAACAGATACACTCCAGTTTTCATCAATACAGCCGTCCACAGTGGCTCTTACACATAGGAACGGTTGCATTCCCCCCACCCCCTTCTCTCTCCCTCCTCATTTCCTGTATTCTCTCTGCTGTACTCAATCTAATAAAAAGGCAAAAAGCCTAAATGGACTATATGAGCATTTTACCAGTCAACAACAGCAGTTCTGAGTGTAACATGAAGACATAATGTGAGCATTGTGACTTCTTATTGCTTAATATTCAAAATGTATTTGTTGTGTTTAGCCCTGAATGTAAAAAAAAAAACGAGGTTCTCAAGATTATCAGCACAGGAGGAAATGTAGAATAATAACAGAATAGGAAGCAAGGCAAATCTTTGCCTCATTAGTCAAAGCACAATGAAGTTACTGGAACCACTAACGCTGCGCCTATCAGGTTAACTAAAAATAATTTCTTGATGTCAAGAAAATGATTAAAACCTTAGTAAATAGTAAAAGCTTTGATCCCCAAAAAAAAAAGGATTGGGTAAAGAAGACATAAATGTTATCAGTGTCCAAACAAACCTGAACAAGCAATTGCAGTTGCAGGACACATTTCATATCAGTTTTGTCCCAGATGGAAGCAAACAATCCAAATGCCCAGAAATGTCCCGCAGACAGTTTTCTGTGAAAGTTAGCTTCTAAGAAGTATTTCATTCCAAAATGGATGACAAACATCATCCACTATTAACTACAGTCAAATCACCCATGTGACTGATGTGAGCTGCATAATTATGATAAGAATATCCCAAATATGTGTTGAGTATTTATTTATTTATTTAATATAATTTTAACATGACAAAAAAATGAATTTATGTAAGAATTAAAGGTTATTTAAGAATTAAATGTTCTTCCTCATAAGAAAATAGAGTCCCAAAACATGCTCATAAACGTAATCAAATGAACTCTGGTTAATCAGGTTAGTTATTGCAGCCGAGTCCAAATTACTTCCTTTACAAAATGTGGTTGAATCTAGCTTAAATCTGTCATTGGGATGTGATCCGACATAACTATAGGCGCTTTCACACCGGAGTACTTTTCCCAGTATAGTTCTTGAAATGTTGCATTCACACCAAAGAAATCCGGAACTAGAACTTAGTTCATGAGAACCTTTTCACCCCCTTTGTAGTCCCTGCTAGAGAGCAGGTACTTTCATGGGAGAAAATTTTTCCCATTTCTGATTGGCTGGGCGAATTGCAAACCACGGCCCGTGAAACTCCGAAAAGTTTTGTGAAGCCGCCATTGTATTTTATGGCATTAGCATTAGCATTAGCCCTGCGCACCGACGGAGACAGACTAACTTATGGCAACACAAAAGAAAACATGGGAGCGGTGGAGATGAGGAGGTGTCGGCGTTCTGGCGATTTACTCGGAAGGCTTCAGTAGAAGCTGCTGGGAGTCCCAGCAGCTTCGACTGAAGCCAGTCCCCAACTCCGGGGACTTCCGGCCGGGGACTTCGGGTGGCAGTATACGCCGTGAAGTTGTTTGCGGCCTGCCACTAAACCCAAAGCAGAAGAAAAAGAAGTGAAGTCAGCGGCTTCATTTGACTAATACTCCCTCAGGGACTTATTCCGGTGTGAACGCGATCTGCTCTTTAGTTCATCAGAACTAAAGAGTTCTGATGAACTAAGTACTGGGAACTAAGTATGAAAAAGTAATTGGTGTGAAAGCGCCTAATCACAATGCATTTTCTTTAATTAAATCCTGAGCAAGATATATACAGGAAACTACAGTAAAAATGTAGCTCTGAGCAGCCATACTGCTAATGTTTGCAATTTATAATATATGGTAAATTTGTTTCCTGTTTAGTACCACTTGTGCTAAACATTTAGATGTTTTGATTTGACTTGACTTTATATTCTCATGAAGTGCTAGGGCTGCACGATTATTGCGATATGATTCGCAATATTATAAGGAATTATAATTTTCGAAAATTTATTAAAATAAAAATATGATAAAATGATCACGGTGTGGTAGTATTTGTGCCAAACAAGCATTTATTTTTTCGTCTGTAAGCTTTCACATTTTTGTACTTATTGTGTATTAGATATTGAACTAGATCATATTGTAGTTGTAATAACATTTGGATAAATTCTAGCCCTACACTTCGCTCAATATTAGAAAAAAAAGAAAACTCAATTCAGATGTAGGAATCCAAGATGACGCTGTGTGTCACTCACACCCTTAGACATACAACTATTACACACAGCAGTGAATTTACATATTAGCTTCCAATGACTCGGAGTAAAGTCAACACGTAAAAGCCTTCAGTGTTGAGCGTGAGAGCCCAGTTATGATAAGACAAACTCATCAGTTGTCTCAAACAAGAATGCAGAAGGAAGTTATTTTACCTGCTGGTGGCGTGAGCCGGTGAAGGAGTACTGGACAGAGTGTGCTGGGTAGCGACCCTGCTCGTTGCCGAAGCTCCCCTGGGTGGGGGGGTAGCCCGAGCTGCTGGACATCCTGGCTCAGTGCTAGCTGCTGCTGCCTCAGAGACACTAGCTAGACCATGTTTGGAGAAACGAACCACCTGCAGCAAGACAAAAGCATCGTATTTATTATTTGAAAGTCACCTTTAAGACAGTAAGATTAATACTGCAGCCTCTGTTTTAATTGAGTTAATATATATTTTCTAGGACAGCACTACAGCAATGCGGACAATGCTAACACACAGCACTGTTGTAGTCAAGTCACCAATTCACGAGTCCAAGTCACTCTCGAGTTACCACTCTTCGAGTCCAAGTCACTCTCGAGTCACCGCTCTTCGAGTCCAAGTCCGAGTCACCAAGAGTTGGCCAGTGTTTCCCCTACCATTGTCTTGGCGGGGCGCTGCGCCCTGCCAACGGAGCCCCGCGCCCTGCCTGAAATTCAAGGTGTTTTTTTTTAATTTAAATTATTATTTTTTTAAATATATACATAGCACCAAATTGCAACTGAAGTAATCTATCTACGGTATCTACGTATAAACTACAACAATGCAGTTCATAGCTTTGACATGACCTGTTATGAACTATAATATATATGCCTATAGTTTTGTGGTAACGTTCACGCCACTAATGACAATAGTGTAGGCATACTGCTGCTGTGAGTTGCTAGCCTAACTCTAACCTGTGAACGTTACCACAAAACTATAGGCAATATTATTTTTCATAACAGGTCATGTCAAAGCTATGAACTGCATTGTTGTTTAGCTGCAATATAGGCTATATGTAACATCTAACATTTACAGAAGTCACCTGTAATAGTTACCTTATGTAGCTGACGCTCAAAGGTCCCTTATTATTGTTTTGTCCTTTTTGAAGAGTGTTTAATGTAGGCTTGAACTTTGTTTTATTTTGTAAAAATGATAAGAGTTGTCTTTCCGGAAGTCATGTGACCTTTTTTCCCCGGATGTTTATATTGTGTTTGTGTGCGGTAAAAGTGTCAACGATGTGATAACGTAATTCTACTGCTGATCTACTAGGCAAACCCGTTTTCACGGTGTTTTATGATTGTGCAAAGAAGAGAATAAACGTGATTGTGGACATCAGTTCGATGCGTAATGTTCTTTCAAGACCAGAGTAGTTACACCTTATTTAGGACTAGATGCCGTTTGCATGGTGGAGAGCAGCAAGGTGATGAAGGGACCTTTGAAGACAGCGCCACTGCAGCACATGCGCACTTCTTATCTCATAATTATGACTTTTTATCTCATTATTTCGACTTTCTTATCTCATAATGATTACTTTTTATCTCATTATTATGACTTTCTATCTCATAATGACTTTTTATCTCATGACTTTTTATCTCATTATTTCGACTTTCTTATCTCATAATTATGAATTTTATCATAATTATGACTTTTTATCTCATAATGACTTTTTATCTCATTATTTCGACTTTCTTATCTCATGACTTTTTCCTATCTCATAATTATGACTTATCTCATAATGACTTTTTATCTCATAATTTCGACTTTCTTATCTCATAATTATGACTTTTTATCTCATTATTTCGACTTTCTTATCTCATGACTTTTTCTATCTCATAATTATGACTTTTTATCTCATTATGACTTTTTATCTCATAATTTCGACTTTTTTATCTCATAATTATGACTTTACATGGGGATTTTATTTTTTTCAAGTGGCGGAGATGGGCTTCCATAAAAAAAATATAGCACCAAATTGCAACTGAAGTAATCTATCTACGGTCACTTTNAACTTTTCTTTTCTTTTTGTGGAACTAAAGCTCCGTCCCGCGCCCCGAGGCAACCGTCCCGCGTCGCGGGGGCCGGTTCTCGTTACCATCCCTTTGTGACAGGTACACACCGTGTACGGACGGGTTTGGTATTTTTACTCGGGGGGGGCTTCCCTCAGTCGGACTACGTGCGTAACCGGAATCCATTGTTGTTGTACATAGTTGTAGAGACACGAATGCCTTTTAGTTATTTAAAACGGTAACGTTACAATTTATACAATTTCAAACACCCCCGCCCATCCCATTACAAAAACTTGTCACAATTCAAAACGGTCTCTCCCTGTACCAAAATTCAACAAGATAAAAGATTATCCAAGCGATTGACTATAAGTCATCAACAGAGTCTACATACCAAAATATATAACAGATTCGAGTACAAGGAATGGCGGCTCCTCCCAGGTCGCGTAAGAATTACGGTCCAAGAAGTGGCTTAACTGCTCGTCACGGGTCTGAAAGTAAATCCCTTCCACGAAAACATCAGTCCATCCGAGGAGATCGGAGACCGGTGTGCAGCAACAACCCGCCCAAGGCGGTCCCAGGACCTTTTTTCTTGTCTTTCTCTGCCCTTTAAGTTAAATCGACCCGTCGAATATATATATATATATATATATATATATAGCACCAAATTGCAACTGAAGTAATCTATCTACGGTCACGTTTCACATTAAACATGTGCTCTTTTATTAAATAAACTAAACGCCTATGTTAATTTCCCAATGTGCATGTTTCAGTGTCCACTAATGCCTGCTGGTCATTCCGCACACGCACTTTAAAACCAGAGGCGATCGAGCCTTTCAAGCAGTGGCCCCCAGACTGTGGAACGCGCTGCCACTTTGCTTGCGCACTTTAAACTCTGTGGAGCCTTTTAAAAAGCAGCTGAAAACCTTGTTGTTTAGACAGACTTTTAGTAAAGGTGAAGGTTCTTTTTGACAGTTTGTTTTATGTTTTGATGTTGTGTTTTGATGTGTATATGTAGCTGTGTGTTCCTTGTTTTACACCATGTATTCTCCTTTTTATCGTGATCTCACTGTGAAGCACTTTGTGAATCCTTTCTGTGAAAAGTGCTATATAAATAAGGGCCCCTTAGGCGATTCCTCACAGCAATGTGAGTCGGGAGCGCGGGGCGGGTGGTGCGGTCTTCGTTGATCGGACTTTTCCTACCGGCGACCTCCGTCGGCCCGGGCTATAGGGTTGCCGCAAACGACCCGTTGTCCTCGCGCGCTCCGATGGGGCGTGCTCATGCTCACCGCGCGGGCCCACGTCGTCGCCTTCGGATCGCAGGCCCCGGCCACCTCCGGCCGGCGCCCAGGCCGTCTGACGAAGCCGACATCATCTTTTATAAGTGTTGCTCTTCGAAACTTCGGCGTGTCACTCTTCCCAGGGTACCTTCATGTGGCGTCAACTTTGTACCCGAGGTCGGAGGCCGAGATTCTCTGACCCCGGCTGTGCGGCAAGACTCCCAGCGCCGCTGTAGCCGGATGCAGGCGGGCGGCGGCTAGCTTCTTCGGCTCAGCGCCAGGGTCTAGGGGGGGTTGTTTAGTCTTGTTGTCTTCTCTATGTCTGTGCTTCTTCTCTCTTCCTGGTCTGTCGTCATTGCGTTGTCTAGGCTCTCTTGTCCTGCTCTCTTGTGTGTCTTCTCCTCTTCAAGTGTATATAGATATATATATATATATATTATTGTTTCTCTTCGTCGGTGGACCTTATCCTCTATATATAGTGTTGTTTGTTGTTTCTCTTGTGTTGTTCATCGGTTTTTGACGCAGCGCCAAGGGATGGCCGCGCAGGCACCTCAGCGACCGGAGGGTCGGACTTTAGGCCCCCTGCTGGTCCGCACATATTAGAGCGCGGTCCTTTTTGCATGGCGCGCTGGCGCGGCGCGGGTTCGGGCCGAGTTCGAGGAGGGAGTGTACAGGCTCACCGCGCAGACCACAAGTTTTGGTTTGTTTTATTACCTTTCCACCCCTTGAATACGGCACCTCCCTCGTGGCGGGGGGCGCGCCGCGCTTATTTCACAACGGTGGGACTCAAATGCACGTACATAGCATTTGTTCAGGAAAGACGCGCTGGACACTCGGCCAAATGACAAACAGATAGAAGTGAGCGGGTCGGGTTACATTGGGGTTTAATTTTACGTCACAAATAAAATGACATTTACCTCAAGGTTATATCTGAAGCGATTCACATGTGAGAGAAGACACACAGAAATTAATACTTGCGAGATTGCCTGGATCGAGGCGTGATGATTTAAAAGCGTTTACAAAAACAGAGCTGATCATTGGGGGATGGGGGGGGGGCAACCCATCAGGAACACTGTTGGGGCATTCATTCATGCCATGGCATCTATTTCAA
>NW_011369214.1:267094-277281 GCF_000735185.1 Notothenia coriiceps | reverse complement strand
TACTTATGATTTTATGATTATTTAAATGTATACATTTTTGTTTCATATGGGTGTAGTCTCTTTATTTCCCCCTCAAAATGCACCAGATTGATGCATTTAAGTCCAACATTTAAAAAAAAATCTTACCGGGGTAGGATGCCGCCGGACCCCCCTATATACCAGCCAGTAGGAGTCAAGCTTTACTTTCTTTTATATCCATAAAGAAAAAGTAAATCTGTTTACAGTTGTTTCATTATGGATGTTGAGAGGTATCCATATATCTCTTCATTTTGCTCTCAAAGTGCACCAGATTGATGCATCTAACTTCAATATTTAAAAAATAATGTTCCCGGGGGAGCATGCCCCCGGACCCCCCTAGACTAGAGGGTGTCAGGTCCACTCCCCACTTATAAAAATAGCACTTTACCACTGCACCCCCTCTAATCTCAGATGCACCCTGAGTCATTTTGTTTAAGTACAGTGAGCCTTTCTAAAATATACAGTAAAGAGACAAACCCACCAGCATTATAGGATATACTATGACTTTGTGCCAAATACTTGTTGCTGATTTAGAGTACTGGCACCTTTTTTATTCCAATTCAAGCACTGGTTTTCTGTCAAATTCAATACTGTAGTTCAAAACCGCGGTACCTGCTCACCATCTGTGAGCTATTTTAAGAATGCGCACGCTACGTTCGTTGTCGCGTTCGCGCGCGTCCACCTGGGCAGGCTGTTTGTGTCCTTCTCCCGTGACGATAACGGCTTGCGCTTAAAAAATTATAAAAACTCATTTGAAACTGGGGGGGGACACAAACGGGCGGACAGCAGAGCTGTTGTTCTCCGCCTTTCCTCCGCGCTTGTCTCTGATTGTGAGTGTGTGCATTCGCGTGTGTGTGGGGGGGAGAAGTGGAGCCCCGCCCTTCAGAAACAGAGCGGAGGGAGAATGTGAATACACAAGGCAGTGGACACTGAAATATGCACATTGGATAAATAACACAGGCGTTTAGTTTATTTAATAAAAGAGCACATGTTTAATGTGAAACGTGNTGTACTTTATTACTTCAGAAACAGAGCGGAGGGAGAATGTGAATACGCAAGGCAGTGGACCTAAACGCCTATGTTATTTATCCAATGTGCATGTTTCAGTGTCCACTGCCTTGCGTATTCACATTCTCCCTCCGCTCTGTTTCTGAAGTAATAAAGTACAGTGTAACACTGTACTTTATTACTTTTTAATGTACAAATACTTTGTTACTGTACGATATCAATAACAATAATCCACAGCTCCTCTCTCTGCTCCAGAGGATAAAAAAAATCTGAGTGCCCGAAAAAGAAATCGGGGTACCCGAGCAGCACCCTGCCAAGGCAGTAAACCTAGGGGAAACACTGGATGCTACTCAATCGGAAGCTGTTGGTACCTGTTCATGTGGATAGTTATGTCAATTGTAATCCCTGTAATGATGCTGTAAGATGTCCTTTTGTTGTTCTGTTTATGTTTTTTTATGTTTCATGTGGAACCTACTTGAGCAGGTCTCCCTTGAAAAAGAGATCAATGATCTCAATGGGATACACCTGATAAATAAAGGTTTGAAATTAAATGAAATTAAAGGGAGAGTCGTAGTCGAGTCCGAGTCATCATTACCTGTGTTCGAGTCCGAGTCCAAGTCACCCAAGGAGTGTCCGAGTCGAGTCCGAGTCATCATTACCTGTGTTCGAGTCCGAGTCCGAACTATATTTAAAATGAGTTTCCTTTTAGAGAAGTGATTATATTTGTATGCCAATATTTTCCTATGGTAAAGTTTTCGTTTTGCACTTTTATTTTGATAGTAATAAGATTGGGACTCTTATTTTGAAGGAACTTGTATGGTTAAATCAGTTTACATATAAAGATTGAGCCCCAGAAACCACATGGCTACTTAGCATGCAAAATGACATCATTCTGCATGTTAAGTAGCCATGTGCTTTATCCATACAGCACAATGCAGGGTGTGTCTCTAGACATCTTTAGATTGGAATATCGGGGCCCAGTACGTGAACTCGCCTCGCGGGTGCACACGCCAGGATAGAGGACATCAGACTCCAGAGAAAACTTGCTCGAGTCCAAGTCCGAGCGTCAATGTACAAGTCGAGTCCGAGTCATCGTGGGGGGGAAAATTCAAGAGTCCGAGTCCAAGTCAGCATACGCGAGAATTCACGAGTCCGAGTTGCGTCAATCAGTGCGCGAGTCCGAGTCACGAGTCCCTAAAATCGGCACTCGAGTCCGACTCGAGTGCGAGTCCAGGACTCGAGTACTCCTTCTCTGACACACAGTATTCATTTATTTGTATTAGACTCACAATACTGACCCCAGGTGTCAATATTGAGGCCCAGAGTGAATATTATGGGTGTAGTAATGTCTTTTATGACAAAGGGAAGCAGTCGTTATGACCTTGTATCCAATAAAACTATCTTATCCCCATCCAGACATGACAACGAGGAGGCTGTTCCTTTCATGATAATACATTTCAGAAAGTCAGACGCTTCTTGAAAATCTAAATGAGGAACACTCTTAGAAAAAGAATTTGCCAACTTAGATTCAAAACTATGTTAGAGAAAAAAGATTGGATAGTATTAATATAAACTTGTGCGTTTATTTATGGTATGTGGCGTTGCTCTAGTGTCACAGAAAGCAATGAGTGTGCTCAAGTTAGTATGCACTATCGTGTCACTAATCTTACTTTGAGCATACTCTTAAAATAAGTGCAGTCCAGCATGACTTTCAAAAACATTATTGTGCTTCCATGCAGGTGAATATAAAGCACTGCCCTGATCATTGTTCTTGTTGCCAGTGTAGGTAATACGGTTAGAATATTATCAAAAAATACACCTTGCATGGGCGGTAATCTAAATCAAGGCTTTAAAAACCAAAAGTGCAAGGATGATCTTGGAACAACTTGTACACTCTGGGTTGTGCAGTTGCAGCCGTGGAAAACACCAAAACAGTATTTATGTGGGTGGACAGCAGCCTGTTCTTCGAAAATGGATGACGATGTGAATTTCATTTGAATGTTTAAGTTGTTTTCAACCTTGATTCTTTGTTCTTTAGAGCTGATTAAAGTAAATGTTAAGCACTCGTTTCATTATTAAGCTCAAACAGAATGAGTATTATTTATAGGAGTCATATTATTACCTCAGTGCATCAAAAGTTCAGAACTTCCCTTAACAACCTTAATTAAATGGGGCTTTCACACCAACGCGGTTCTAGGACCGGTTCGGAGCTGGAACGATATATGTTACAAACAAATACATTTGACAGGAATTAGTTACTTCAAATGATTGCAATTCTAACAAAAAACTGTGGAATAAAAAAAAGGCCATCTAGAAATATGAACTTGCATTATCAAATCAAGAAGAAATGTAGCCAATCATGAGCAGGCTCAAAAAATACATTAAAATTAAGTTTGTTAAATAATAAGTATGACTAAATCGTGTACAGCCTTAATTCGTCAGATTTTAATTTGGTTCTGATGTGCAGCTGTAAAGGGTGCGGTCTCTATCCTTACACGTCAAGCTAGTCAATCATATGAGCGGAGATCATGCTATTAACTTTCACTTTAACTCATTCATTCTGAATAACATCTCATTGTTATTAATATATATTTGTATCCAGGATTAACAAATAAATCCTCCACTCGCATTTAAACAAACATATTGCTCAACCAGTTAAGCAAATTGTAAGACTGAGCCGAGTCAGTAAGCCTTTTCACACGGTATTCTTCACAAACTCATACATTTGTTTTTGGTCTCATTATATACAGGCAACAAGCCTATGCCTCGAATACACACACACAGGATATTTCTGCGTCACTGGATTTTTCTTTTTGGATCTTGTTGTCCCTTCTTCAAGGGATCCAACAAATGAATCTGTGTTCTGCTGTCTCTAGCTTTTTTATTCTAGGGTTGCAAGATTTACAGCATGGCCATCATGCCAAGACATTATGATGCTAACTTGGGAGGAAAAAGCTACAACCGTTGCCACCATAACCGGGGTGGTTATTTTATTTCAATCCGCAGGCCACATACTTTGGTGGGTCCCATAATTTGAGATTCACTTTCACTATTTCAGAAAGGATACTAAAAATATCCTTAGTGTCTTGTGAAAAACACTGGTTGCAGTGTATGTTTTCGTTTTTTGCCATAAACTTGAAACAAATCACATAACTGTGTACAACACATTCAACACCATGAAATAAATAGCCAATGTTGGTATGTCCTATATTTTCTACACAAAAAGCATTTTGTCAAATTTGAGAGACATACATTACAAAATGTGAGGAGCAATTAGAAATATTAAAACTCTGAAAGAGCACCCACTAGCAATACACTATTAAAACCACCAACAACGTTTAAGGCTGTAACTGAACTGCACTGTTTTGTTTAAATGTATTTACTCCTTCGGAATTGTGTCCAACCTGATTGATGCTGACATATGAACAAAAATAACTAGCCTATCCATTACAATTGAAAAGATTACCGTATGAAATTGAATTTCTGGAAAAAAAATGAGGAACTTGTGTTCACCAAATATTGAACAGTATGGCTGACAATTAAAAAACAGGAAACCAAATGTTCTGCACTAAGTGTCATCTTACAAATGAGACCTGGCTCCTTTCCAAACACAGTATTTGTTTGTGTGCTCCCAATTAACATACAAAAAAAATACCTCATGGGTTCAAGCCCATCACATTATCCTCCTTATTAAATCCCTCAACATCTTATTTATATACAAAGCAGGTGATTGAGCAGTTTAATATGTTTTTGCTTACTTTCAAAATCAGCTGTTGCAGTCATGGTAACTATGGACTATCCGTATCCTGTTTCTCAGTCTTTAACCCTGCTATTGTAACAACTTGGATAAAGAAATCCATAATGTGAATCATGTAATGGCACTTTTTTCAAATTACAGATGTAGCTATAATCCTGTCTCATATCTTTAGAAATTGAGCATTAAGTCTACAGTATTTAGTTCTGGGAGTTCCTCTACATCTGTCATTTTAAACCGTTTTTAATTTCTTTGTCCCCAAGTGGTTTAAGGCATTTGGAGAGTAGAGGCATGCAGTTTCCTGTTATAAAATGACGTTATGCTTTTATTGTTTCACGGTGCAGTTAATTTTAGAACGCATTTCTGATGGTCTCTGATCATTTCAATTGCAAAGCTAGCAGCCATGTTGAACGCCATGCCCTCATACACGGCCTGGGAGTGGGAAATACTGTTGCTGTGTGTTGTTATTGTTGGCTGTTAACACCATACTGTCATATAAACGCAATTGGATTTGTAGCTTATCTTGGGGGATGGGTCCGTTTCCACAACATAGAGCTTTTCCGGAAATGCACCAAAAGCACGCACAATAATAAACGTCCGCCTAAGCGAATTATGTTCCTTAAACACTTCAGTGCATTACCCCTGCGTCTAGGATGTTATTGTTGTTGTCGCTAGCTAGCTAACTTAGCCTGAATTTCACCTTTGAATTCCAAACCACGTCGCCATCTTGCAAGGCAGATTTTCATCGTAGACCGGGGACTTAAATTGCCTGCTTATTAGGCATGTTGCTTCGCTGCATATTAGATATTTGTACTCACCTCATATTTAGAAAATATATCGGTGTGAGATAAATGTATCCCTGGTCAGAAATATGTGTCAATTGTTGATTGTAAATCCGCGGGTTGTGAGCTGTGGACGACTGGGCAGACTGAAGGCTGCGCCGCATTTGTCGGTCGATGTCCCGACAGGGTAATATAAATTGCCTATACTCGGTTAGATCCACAGCTTTCTGGGATTCCCTAACAAAGTTGTGTGAACAGTAAATATATATATATTTTTTTCTTTACAAAGTAAGTGGACTATTATCTGGTCCTCTTAATAAACACTTTACATTTGACTCTTTAGTTTTTATATACCTTTAAGGATTATGCAGTGTAACAGCTACATCGTCCCCTCAAACAGAGTAACGTTCCTGGTGTTTGTAATTTTCAAATATACACATTTCGCTTAATTTATCTCATTTGACTACAAACGTTCAATGTCCCGTTTACTCAAATATGCCAGAAAAGTATTATGTTTCATAGTTATTTATTCGTTATCCTAAGAAGTTTATAATCAAATGAACCGAGAAAGCGACAGTGACTCCGAAGGAGTGAAACACATTATTGTGTGGCTAAAAGTGAGCAGCTATTGCTTTGTTGCAATTAGTTAAGACGCTTACTGCATTATCTAAAGATGGGGTGACGTTAAATAAAGCAAACCTTCCGCTTTTAGGTTGTTGTTTTTATACACGTGGAACCATTAGTATGTTAGGCTTTTGTCTGTACACGGATTATTTACGGTAACGGTCAAAATAATGAGTGTTTACCCGGTTGTCTTTATAGTTTTATCCTATTTTGTTTGGATAAAATGCATTTACTATCGACATCGAAGCTCTTTGGTGAAGTCGTTGAATCGTTTTATGAACGTGTTAACAAGCAGAGACACAGTCGGCGCAGACATCAGAGCTCTGGTTGTGACTGCGCATCCGGATGATGAATGTATGTTCTTCGCGCCAACGATTATACGTCTCGTTGAGTTAAAAGCCAGCGTTCATTTGCTGTGTTTATCCGAAGGTATGGTTTCACTACACTATTGTATCACAAAGAGCTTTATGACATCATTATAAAGTTATGGAGGAATGCTAATATAGCCTCAGGATAGCTGCTAACAAATGGAAGCTAGTTTTAATCACGTGCTTTTACTCATTTGAGTTAAATAGATAATAGTTTGCTAAACATAAACGTTAGATTGAATGTGAAGGGTATAGAAATGTTTTTGTACCATATTATTCGTCATTGAATTCTAAAATACACCTTAAAATAATTTCTATTTAAAGTCTTACTATGTTGTATTCACATAATAAAACCTTATACATCCAAGAACTTGTGATTTTTGAGTGAATTAATCATTCTCTCAACTACTGTAAAATAAAGAAAGCCAGTCTTGTGTTCACTGAATATATCTAATAAGGCCAACAGATCATACATTTGTATGAAACATGTGGGTGACAGAAATGTCAACAGTTACTAGCTTTTTCAGGAAAGGCATAACACATTTGGTGTTGATTATATTAAAAATCAACAAGGGTTTCTGGAGTGAAATAAAGGCAATCTCGCTTCAAAAACGTATTTTATAAATGATATGATACATAGAAGCATTAGGATACATGTGTATATTTCATTCAGATCGAACTTAAATGGTATTAGAGGACCAGAATACAGCTAAAGAACATATGACATTGTAAAATGTTTTACCTAGACATAATTATGTTAGCCATTATGGAGCATCAATAGCCTAATTTGTCCTCCAAATATTGTACAGGAAACTACTACAATCAAGGAGCTCAGCGTAAACAAGAACTTCTCAACAGCTGTGCAGTGTTGGGGATACCAGACTCCAGAATCACCATAGTAGACCATAAGTAAGCAAACCTATGCACCAAACATACAACACAACGTTTTACAAGTTAAAAACATTTTCTTCTGTGTTCCTTTCAATGTTGAGAAAACTGAGTTTGAGTTAACTTGTTAAATAAATATGTGTTTTAAACATGATCGTACTGTTGATTGGTGTTAGCCCGCAATGGTTTGAAACTGAAGCTAATTGTTGGCTCAAAAAATGACATAGGAAAATATTAATATATATCTGCTGCCCTTAATTCAGGAGTCAGGTCTCAGCATGTCTGCCTGTTGGGAGCCCATCAGCCCCCTCCCACCAAAAGAACAAATCACAACCATCCATTCTCACCACAACAGAGCCGATCTAGCCTGTGGCCTTATGTATAACTGCCTCTGTGTCAAAGGAAATAAATGAGAAGGCCCCAGGGACGGTGATCGGTCTTCCCTTTGGGACACAGAGCCCTCTAAGAAGCTTTTAAATTCCAAAGTGACATCCATCTATCTATTAAAATGCCCCTCACTTTAAAATACAGTAAAGCAATTTTTGAAATTTTAATTATAGCAAATGCAATCAATTTTTTTAGTTTATGTTTTTTTAATCAATTGAGTAAAAAGGATTAATGAACACATTTACTTTTGGGAGGTAATTGTCTATTTACTTAATTATACTTTTTTCCTTTTCATTACTGAATTAAAGAATTTAGTGGTGCTCAAATCCAATCTGTCTTTCATTATTTAGCCGTTGACAGGTAGATTATATTAGTGGAAAACGTTGGTATTTTTTGTTTGTATTGTGGGTTTCTTGTGCTGGCAAAACTTTTGAGGATATCTGCGTGTCAGTTGTAGACTATGGAATGAAAGGGGATTTTCCAACAGTTTTCTAAGAAACTAGTTGTCCATTCCAGGTTTCTTCCAGGAACTTAACAGTTCAGAAAATAAATTATAACTTTAGTGTGATAGCTCTCATTCATCTCCGAGTACTAAAATAAATGAGAGGAAGTCAGACAACAACAAAAAATGAATGTCATGGATGATGTACTGAAACAGCTTTGGTTAGTATGGCGGGGTTGTAAACTCCTCTAAGTTAAAACAGACTTCACTCACAGCCACAGTGGTTTTACATTCAAGCGGTAAGCAGAAATCGAAGCCAGGACCACTTGTTTGCCAAATTCTTCGAGGAACTCGTTATTCTTCTTGTTTCTTTTTTGTTGTGCTGTTGATGCAGCTGTAAGACTTCCAGTCTCTTTGGCTGTAGCTATTGGCAAGGTCAAGTTACTGAGAAATAAGTGGTAAAGGTGATGTTGAAGAGGGGGAGTTTTTTCCTGTGGAACAACCCTGCAGCTTCCCCTGAAATGTTTTGAGTTTCTAAGAATCTCTGGACCGCCCACATTTCAGTCTCTACACGTTGGCGCAACAAGAGAGAGCTGCATGAACTCTAGCACTAACCTGGAGCTCACAGCAGTATTCTGGCAGCCTGCCCAGGTTGTCTGCTCTAGAGAACGTGTGTGTGTGTGTGTGTGTGTGTGTGTGTGTGTGTGTGTGTGTGTGTGTGTGTGTGTGTGTGTGTGTGTGTGTGTGTGTGTGTGTGTGTGTGTGTGTGGGAAAATAAAAATTGGTCTGTAGTAACTTAATTAACTGAGTTACTCTACCAAAAACTAATTTTTGACAATTGTTGTAAACTTGGATCAGGTTGAATTTAGTATCTAACTGTTGAGAATCTACGCTGTTTTCCACGGTGGAAGGACAAACACAAGCGTAATGTTTTTGTATTATTGAATCGAACCGTATTTACCTTTTTTTACGATTATAAAATTTGTTGGGTATGTGACCTCCTCGACGAGATGCTAAAAAGAAATACCGTAATGTATGGTCCTTATGATACAGAACTTGATTCGCCCGATCCCTCGAAATTTTGGTTAATCTCGAGTCAAACACTTTTACAATGAAGTTGATGAAATTAATGTATTAGTTTGGAGTTAGTGAGCATCATAGTTGAGGTTCAGGTACAATTCTACGTTGTTCCGAAACTAAGATAACTGTTACACGTCGAAAAAAGACAAAAACATTTATACTTTTTTTCCTGTCCAGTCGGTTGACCAACGCGTTTGTACAAAAACGAAAGAAGAAACAAAATTTTACTGCTCGTATTTTTCGTCCCTCTCCCATTTCAGGGGTACCGTACCTTGATATGAAACCGTCTTGTTCCCAATCCTCGTTTCTCGGTTTCACACCGAGAGTTATACGTATGTGTACATTCCCTTTTTTTTTGTTTGTCGAACCTTACTGGATGTAATCTCGACACGAGTCTCGTACCGGTTTTTACATAGGGTGTCGGAACCGTCAACCGTTTGCCTCGTTCTCCTCCTCTTCCTCCTCCGCCCACCACCTTTTCTCACCCTCGTCTTCTCTCTTTCTACTCTCTCTCCTAAACTCTGCTCTCTCTCTCTCTCTCTCTCTGTCTCGACAACACCCTCTCTGCACCCCGAGAGTTACACGACTAATCCAAACACAAACTCGTTGTCGTCTTATGGTGTCCCTTTCCCTTTTACCCGATGAGAGGTCAAGTCGTCTTCACGTCTGTCGTGATTCAATGTTTCAAGCTCACTACGAGACCCACACGTGCGTAAAATATTTTGACGTAAAATTTTATGGGGTGTCGTGTGTGTGTTGGTGTGTGTGTGGTGTGTGGTGCTGTGTGTGTGTGTGTGTGGTGTGGTGTGTGTGTGTGTGGTGTGTGTGTGTGTGGT
>NW_011369214.1:263612-267049 GCF_000735185.1 Notothenia coriiceps | reverse complement strand
CAGACGTGTTTATGTTTAGCCTGAAGGACCTGCAGTCCAGTTTTCGCTGCTTTATTTTGTTTCCCATAGGGTTTATAATTGATTTCTGGTTGGGGGGGAGCTCTGGGTCCTACGGCCCGTGATGTGGCTGGCTCGGGTTCCCTCCTTCTGTTTGTTCCTGTTGGCCAGTCCTCCAGACCTCTTTTTGTTTCCCGTTTCGCTTGTGTGAGCAAGCGGCTGATTATCAATAAATGCTCGTTATCAAGTACAGGTTATTGCGTGTATTCTTTCATGTTGCGGGTCTCAGCACGAGCCACTACCGCGGAGTAGAGATTGGGGCCGTAAAAACATGTCCAAGACAGTGTGAAATGTACTTTGCACTTCAATGGAATAATACAAAGTTAAAATGGGCCTTTTTCTTTGTTTTTCTTTGTTGATTGAGCTGATTGAATTGTGTAGTTATGGTAAAATCCCAGTTAACTAGTCAGATTTAAAATATATTATCGTATTATTTACATTTTTATATTTACAGTAAATTACTGGCTACTGTGTTGCATTACTACAGTAAAAGTGTGAAAATACAGGTAATTATTGTAATTTATGTACATCAAGGTACCATAATACCACAGCTCTGTACTGCTATAGCACAGTAATTCCATTTGCATGGCAACTGTACTGTCACAGTATTTAGTTGTACTTGTATTCTAATTTACTGTAAAATATCTACAGTAATTTACTGTAAAATATCTACAGTCAATTACTGTGAAATATTTACAGTCAATTACTGTGAGATCCATGCAACTAGTAGCCAGTAATTTACTGTAATTTTACAGCCAAACATTTTAGAGTGTGTGATTGGTTGTTGGTCGAGCTTCAGACACGCCCGCTGGCAAGCTTCAACGCACGCCGCCGTGTGTAAGCTCCGTTACATTTCATGTTATTATTTATTATGAAACAGTTTATAAAGCCAGTTTTTAATATAGAATTTCGTACAGTACAGGGCTGCCCCTGCAAAGGTGTTTAATGAGGGCCCCCTTATGTGTCACGAGCGTTGCCGATTAACCAATCACATGAATCTCCCGCCCATACTTGCCAACCTTTAGACCTCAGAAATCGGGAGGATTTCAAAACCACCGCCGGGGAGTGCTAGTGGATCGCCGGAGCTGTTAGATTAACATTAACATGCTTATTGTAGTTGTAAATGCACTGCCTTGCGGCCTGAAGCACCATCCTTGATGGAGCATATGTGTGGGCTGGACCTGTATTTTACAGGAAAGGAGTGAGCAGAGGTTCGAGTTGTCGATTCTTGTTCTGTTTTCTGTGACTATCTGCCTCACCCTCTTTAGACAGTTGCGCGCACTACTAAAGGTGCTACCATGGAAACCAAACAGTGGTGTAGCTGTATTAAAGTCCGAGTGGATACAGTCGTGAGTAAATCGGATTTTGTCAGAAATCGGGAGAAATGCGGGAGAAATATGACCCCGGGAGGAAACCGGGAGAGGGCAATAAAATCGGGAGTCTCCCGCGAAAATCGGGAGGGTTGACAAGAATGGTAATATGTGTCCTTTTCGTCCTTTCCTGAAGCTTCTACATGTAACCACTGGGTGGCAGGAGAAATCCACCTAAAGTCCACTTTAGCTCACGCTGCAACTTTCTCCTGAAATATAACATCCGGGAGATGACACACACACACACACGCAGAGACTTCAAGCTTCATTTGGTGTGATTCACTTTGATTATTCCTCCTTTTATCAATAAACTGTCGCTCGACGCTCCACAGCAACAGGAACAACATAACATCATATAAATATAATGACACATTAACAAAAGAGGCAAGCTTTGATAAGGTTCCCTAGAAGAGGAGAGCCCAAAAGACAAATACACTATTATGAGATGAAAACATATATTAGAACACTGAAGGAAACCAGAAGGAGAGAACTGTTTCATGGCAACAGATACGTTGTAAAACAAATGCAAATATAGAAATATACTACGAATTTAATGTCGAAAATAAATGATACTATGGTATGTCAAAGAAGTCATAGTATGTCGAAAAACATCTGATTGATATCTGATAGATCTGAAATATCCAATTGTATGCCATTTAAAATGTATTATGTGTGTGCAGACAGAGATATATCGTAATACCGTTTCCCGCAATCCCAAATACAAAAACAAATATAAAAATATGTATATAACTATATATATACACAATCAACAGACACATTTATACATATGCACACATTAACCCTTGTGTTCTGTTCGAAAGCTGTTACCGTTCATGGTGTTCGCGGGTCAATTTTGACCCATGATTTATTTCAGTCCAAAACACTCTAAAATAATCATCCGATATTGTTTTACCTACATCATAACTAACTTATTATGCATTCATAACCGTACAATCCTGTCATTATTTTTATTTTATAGCCCCAAAACACATCACATATTTAAGTAAAAAATGTGATTAAATTCACTCATTAAATTTGCTAAAGTAAAGACAGTGGATAATTATGTTATATAATAGATTAATATTAGAATACAATTTCCCCCAAAAACGTTTTACATTATTGTTAAAGTGGATCAAGGGGGAGGAGCTGGAGTGTCTAACGTCAAAGATGAATCTGGATTGGGCCAAATTTGATCCTGAGTCACCCAAAACAATGCTGCTTTTTTTTTATAGAGACCTTCAGACTTGGCAAAAATGGTCAAAATCAGTTTTGTAGTGTTTATATATCTGTTGTGGAGGATATCATGAAGCCTTGTTCCGATAAAAAAAACTAGAGCGTAGTTATTATATAATTTTAAAGGTGACCTATCATGCAAAATACACTTTTGTACGTCTTTAATACATGAATATGTGTCCCCGGTGTTCCAGGGAACTCACCAAGTGTCAGGGAGGCTGCGCTCGGTGCGCTCAGTCTGTGTAGAAGCGACCGACACAACGCAAAAAATGTTATATGGTGGGCGATGATAACGGGCCGTCGACGTCATGGGGGGCCACGGGGGGCCATGAGGGCAGTCATTCTTCTGCGCCATGGGGTGGTGGGGGACGCGCGAGTGTGGTTTGAGTCCTTTCACGGGCCATGGAGGGGAGCGTATGGTGCCGGCTCATGTGACGGTTAAGGTTCGTGGGGACCCGTATAGAAGATATGAAAAATAAAAGTTTTATTCGGTTTGTCTAGTACCGTAAATCGGTAAGAGGTAAAAGCGAGTTTAAATTGTGATCAGAAACGTACCCGACTAAGAACACTTCTTGTCGTGGCAGATGTCCGGACGTATACATGATGTCGCAGAGTCGCGAAAGCTCGCCGTTACAGGCCGACAGCCTGCAACCGGGTTGATCGGCATCGCGGTGAGGAGACACTGCAGTATCTTCACAAGTTTAGACCTAGTCAGACATAGTCAAGCAACCGTCGGGGAAAAATTCTCTAAACCGATACCTCCTTTTATCTCTCCCG
>NW_011369214.1:256497-263567 GCF_000735185.1 Notothenia coriiceps | reverse complement strand
TGTGTGTGTGTGTGTGTGTGTGTGTGTGTGTGTGTGTGTGTGTGTGTGTGTGTGTGTGTGTGTGTGTGTGTGTGTGTGTGTGTGTGTGTGGGGTATTTTAAATGCAGTTTTATCATCCTGTGCACACAGAGCATCACTGAACTTTGAACTTAGTGCTGTCTGCACTTCTGCTGAACTGGAGAGTAGCCCATTTTCCCTTTCTGTGTATTCTGCTGTTTGCTCAAAACACAAACCTAATCAGCACATTGAGAGCCCCACTCTCTCCCAAACAAGCTCTGTCTCTCTCTCTCTCTCTCTCTCTCTCTCTCTCTCTCTCTTTCTCTCTCTCTGCTCCCCCACTCTTTTCCACCACCCCTCCTCCTTCTCCTCCTCTTGTCCGTTTGCCAACTGCCAAGGACTGTGGGATACATTTTGGCCATGCTCTGAGCACAGCTAATGTAGGTCATTCCAAGCTGTTTTTCCCTTTATGTGTCTGCATATTGAGAGCCACACTTTGGCTTTGCTCCTAACCTTTTCTGCCAAAGTATAGTTCATCCATGACTTTACCTCTCCCTGCTTTTTATGCTCGTCATTTTAAACAAAAAGAAAGAAAAACATGTTGCGCAACAGTTGGTGACCTGTCCCTTTTTTCATATTTACACAAACAGAAAAAAGCTGCACAATTTCAATAGAATCCAAAGCCCTTTGCATCTTAACAATGTATTGGAGTTATACTAAGATGATTGGAGGTTTGATTATGCTAATTAACAGTAGTTGAAGTAACATTTTCAAGACTGAGCTCTATTGTTTTAAAGCTCCTAGCCCCTTAGTTCAAGACATAGTATTTGTATGTAATGCTATAAAGAAAAATCTAGAGCAGCTCCTCAGTGTATGGGTTGTTTAAAATATTAGCATTTTCCATTTATGCCAAGCTAGTTATTATGTTTTTGTAATGCGAACACAAACCAGGAAGGTGCACCTTTTGTCAGCATCTACTTGTCAATATAGATTTAGTTGGACTAGGTTCAAATGTTGTTACAGTTTTTAATCAAATCCATCTCATTGAGTCAATTAATTTCAAATGATGTCTTGGTTAAAAATAAATGGTTACCCAACGAGTATTTGACCTCTATGGGCTCTTTTTCTATGAAGGGGGTTTTGTTTTTGTATGCACAAGGATGCATGTAACCCACATTATTGACTATGGATTCACATTATTCCACTTATCGAGTTGCTGTAACACAGCAAAGTACGCAGCAATGTACCATAAAAATCTGTGCATTAGTAAACTGAAAGCATGTCAAGACCTGCTTCCTCAACTAAAGCCTATGCTATGGAATAACAGGAATAACACGTGAATTCTGCTTTAAAATAGGATTTTCCCTTTAATGCTTACTGAATAGGATAGCTGTGTAGACAGTATCTGGGGCCCCAGTGCATGTTGGGGCCTTTGTGATCAAGCTGGATCTGAGCACGCTCTGCTGCCTCTCCACTTGCACTGGCCTGACCTCTGTCTGCTCCCTGGACTCAATTATAGCTGCTCACTGCACACATCCAACCACCTCGACGCTTCATTACATTATCAACCAGACAGAACCAACTCTATAACAAACATCACATTTATTTAAAACTTTTATTCCTCTACTTATTTCTCTTTTACTTAGAAAGTTAGAAAAAATATTTACTGAGATATTATAACAGACTTTAATACGTTTTTTTTTTTATGTATGTTAATCATTCTTTGGATGTAAACAAAGACATAAGCATTACGTTTGTGGAAAGGAAAGCCGTATTGACTTCAGTAACACCGTATCCCCATACAAGGTTTAAATATTCATCGTTCGTGGTAATAGCTGTAGCTAATTCAAAAGGCACACGGCAGAGTGCAGTAAATAGTGGTGAGATGTTCCAGCCTTGCCCCTGACCAGTGGCTGTGCTTTTATCCCAGATACATTTGTCACCAGCACACACTGGCTCTCTGAATAGTCAAACAGTTGCTTAACTCAATCCTGCTGCCGGCAACACACATGACATGTTGTCACATTAGCTTTCTCTTTCTATCAACAACCTCTCTTTCTAAACACTACTTACATAATTAGTCAGTTTATTATCTCAAAATGAGTTAATATTGAAAAAACCAGGGACGATAAATGCCTCTAAATGATTGTGTAACAAAGTGTGTCTATTGGTGTTGCTGTATTAACTGCCTCATTACAGAGTGAGATTGTTGGTGCATTGTCAGTTTGTAGTGGCATCACAGCGGTTCCCAGCAGGACATTCTCTGACTGTGTGGATAGAAGCCTGGCAGTTTCACAGGCCTGTGGTCCATGTGACCAGACTAACCAAGCCCTCTTTCACACACGGACACGCATACACACCTACTGAATCCGCCTTACTCAGCCAAAGTTCAACCACTACATACAGATGCCTGCAAGCAATTACACATCCACATGCAACGCTACAAAAGCGGAGCAGGGGAGGTTACTTTAGGACATTTTGCACTGTTGCCATGGCGAGGCTAACTCTGCCTGCATCCTGCATGAGAAAGGTCAGGTGTCTCGTGTCTTTTGTTCATTTTTCATCCCCCCCCCATGCAGGCTTGTGCTTTGCTAAATGCCTCAGATAATAAATTAATAAATGCACGAGAGAATATAGGGCAACATTAAGAAATGCATGAGTGTGGCCAAGCTGTGAACTCGGAATGGTATTTTACAATTCATACACTTTTGTCAAATCCTCCCAAATTGCTGTTTTATTACCTTTTATTACATTAGGGGCCTTGAACATTTTAGAGAAGTTTGAATCAATTTCCCTGTGCCATCCCACACAATCATTATGATATGTCAGCAGTGCATTCACTCGATGACGGACAGTTTTAAACTATCTCTGAACCCCTCCTCCCACCCCTGCTCCCCATGACATAGCCTCCCCCCCAACCCTCCACCTCTATACACCGTAGCCTGACCCTCACATCACTGGCCACCCATAGATCAGTGCTCTAATCCATCACTTCCCCCGACCAGCCCAACTGTCCCGGCTCATTGTTAGCAACGGAGGGGAGGGAAGAAACTGTTTATTACCCCCCCCCCCACACACACACACACACACACACACACACCTACCCCCACTTTAAAAAACGTACATATACATGCACTGTCACACCATCTATGTGCCACCCCATGTGAGGATGTTATAGGGCTGCTCGATTATGGCAAAAATCATAATCTCGATTATTTGGGTCAATAATTGATATCAAGATTATTAAAAACGATTATCCATTTACTTTGAAAACATCCATTTATTGAAAAAAATGTTGAACAGTATGTTTTTAACAGTTCATTACCCTGAACTTTAAGTATAATTCAACTGAAAAACCAATAAAATAAATAATTAAAAAATAAAATAAATAACCGTTTTATTTCGATTATGTTGTTTTCATAATCGTTGCAAGCCAAAATCGTAATTGCCATTAAAATACGATTAATTGAGCAGCCCTAGGATGTTACACTATTGTCAGATCAAGTCTTACAACATGTTACCAAGCCCCTTTAATGACCATTTGATCTGGGATTGAATTCCATATTTATTTTTAGGATTGACCGGTGCACAAAATAATTATTCAGTCTAAATCGTGGAACGAACGAATGGCCTACAATCTTTGAGCAGATTTTCTTTTGGTGTAAAATTCCAAGCTGTAAACAGAAATGTACAATACTGTAGAAAAGTCTTTGTTTTGTCCTTTTCCAGACAGCTTCAATGTGGTCTTTCCAGGATAGCAGATGATCTATCTTAACATCAAAGCATTTGAAATGGAAGGACCTGTTAAATTAAATTGTTCAGCAACACATCATGTCACTGATCTTTCTGCTTATCTCATCAGACCGAGACCCCCATGGTTTTCAAACCGTCATTACTTTGTTGTCTGTGTTTTAAACAACAGAAATCAGAGGAATCATATCTGGTGGACAAACTGGTTCTACTACATTTATTCTTTATTATGGTGGCTGGTTTCTATTGAGGGCATTGAACAACTGCAAAAAAAAAACTTTTTCTATTCTTTCAATTGGGAGGTACTATTTGTATCTGCATGTAGAGTAAGTCACAAACTTGGGTTGGCCAAGTGATGTGTATGTAATGTGTTGTCTTCAGGCTGTAGTTTCAGATGAACATGATGCTGAGGGTCGTCTGACCCCTAACCCCCTGGAATTCCCAAAACTCGTAAAAAAGTAGGCGCCTGAGAAACACCAAGCATGCTTATGTCGTGTAGAATTTACGCAAGGTTACATCGCAGACACAATGCACTCTTGTTTATCAGTAATATCCCATGGAAGATAACTACGTCCTTTTTTTCACCCTCCAGAAAACTCCCAGATGATCCCAAAGCAGAATGGAGCGTCTCCCTGGTCTCTTCTTTAATTGTGAAGCACATGAGAGAGCACTCCTTCAACATGGTATGCTCAGCCTCGCGCTGAATTCTTTCCTTTCTTAGCAGTTGTTTTTTCCTCATTTCCTGTCAACAAACCATTTCCCTGCCCTTTTGCGTACAAAATCCATGTATTGATTTCTTAAGTTTTAACCATATGTCTTCGCGCCTCATGTCACAAGCTCATTGTCCCATTTTCCTTGTGGTCTGCATAGTATTCCTGTCAGACTGCGTCTCTTTTTGTCCAGCTCAGACTTTATTTTGAGCCTCCCTGAAAATGAGAGGAAATGGCCTCTGCTGGAGTTGAAAGTTTGGATTCAACTTGTTATTTACATAGATGCTTATCTGCCGCAGTATAGTTCCGTACTATTAACTCATGGGAATGTGGCTAATTTAGAAATCAAAGAATTGTTATTCCACTACAAAAATAGTAAAATTCCGACAAATGAAAAGTACAGCAGCCATGACAAAAAAAAGTTCTTAAGTCAAGTTTATCAAATACAGCTGCATTGTTTTATGCTGCAGTCGCTGATCTCTTCTTCTTATCAAAGACGACAAACAAACATACCGTTACCTCCCATCCTGTCAGGCTCTGCAGAAAGAATTCCTCTTGACCAAAAAGTAGGCTTGAGAATCATGAGTTCTCTAAAGAATGTATGCAGAAAAAACAGAGATAAGCATCATGAGTAAAATGTGGTTCGCTCTTAAACTGAATTACGTGTTTCCTTGGTCTTAAACCACGGCAATCTCTTGATTGTCTATATACAGGTCATGAGGGATAAAAACAAAGTCTACTTGTGAACTGATGCTTGATTGCAACGACATAGTCATGGTAGAATACGCCTGAACATAGCAAATGCCAAGTCTTTAGTCAAGCACTTTTTCTTTCCCTTTGACCTGATTGTTTCTTGCTTCCTCTTGTGTGGAAGCATGCACACAGAAAAAGGCTTTAAATATCAGTTGTCAGCTGCCAAACAGCTCCAAAGTCAAGACGCAGAAACCCAAGAAAAATCTTTTGCCTCCGTTTATTTAAATTCACTTTTAGATACCCAGATGCTGGATTTGCAACCACCCACAGTGAGACATTTTGTTGTTTCAGGTGCTGACCTTCGATGGGAGCGGAGTGAGCGGCCATGCCAATCACACAGCCATCCATAAAGCTGTAAGGTACTGACTTTTAAAAAAAGACTTTAAAGATGCCAACTTAAAGACACCATCCAGATTGGTTTGATGTGCCTTATGCATGGTAACCACAGCCAACTCCACGGTCATAAAACATTGTCCAGGAAAGTGCAGAACATTGAGAGCCACATTAACAAACATCTTTCCAAATATTTCCCTGCACACAGCCACACACACACACACACACACACACCATGTGTTTTAGAATAGGGCTGTTACATAGCTGAGAGGCCATCCAAACACAGTCCTCAGAGGCACTGGGCTGTGCTCCCAGAGAGCAGCAGTAAATCCTGTCCCTGAAGTGGTGAGGTGGGAGGGCAGCTCTGGTTTGGAGAGGCCAACCAAGCACGTTGCATCAGACTGTTGGTTTAAAAAAAAAATATATATATATTTTCACTGGGAAATGTACACTCCTGTTCCCATAGTGCACTGAGGCCTTAATTGTCTTGCCTGTTAGTCCTCTCTGAGCCGGCCCTCAACTGTTGATAAGATGTGAGCTCTCCAAATGTCGCATCTCATGATTCCCATAAGGGCCCCAAACCCAGAAGGGCTGTGCACTAGCTTTGCAGTATTTTAAATCTCATTGGTTTGTTGTTGAGTTTCAACGTGTTAAAGGGACAATTAAATAAATGGTTTCATAATGTTAGTTCTTTTTATCAATATAGATTGGTGTGAGTTGC
Source organism: Notothenia coriiceps (assembly GCF_000735185.1). Classification (NCBI taxonomy): domain Eukaryota; kingdom Metazoa; phylum Chordata; class Actinopteri; order Perciformes; family Nototheniidae; genus Notothenia; species Notothenia coriiceps. The sequence continues at coordinate 257,303 of NW_011369214.1, read as the reverse complement.
TTTGTGTTGGTGATATTGGTCGTAGAGATGTCTGCCTTCTCTCCAATACAATAGAAGTCATTGTCTATTTCCATAATCATCAGCCAGTTACCAAAAATAATCCACATATCTAGAGCAGTTTTATGTAGGAATTATTTTCTTTCTGCCAAACTACAACCAGCAACCATATCACCCCTCAGGAGTAATTAATAGTTCCTACGATAAAATGCTCTGTATCTTGAGTTACCAGATCATGATTTATGGAAAGAGACAAAGCGGTTGAGTTTATTAAATGTATTTATTTTGGCGTTTTGAGCACCACAAACCGAGTGCCATCATTTTCTCCGATATAATGGACTTTATTTGAGAAAAAGCAGACATACATACATCTGATATCTTCAAAACTGTACAACTTACTCCATAACATTATAAGATTGATAAACAGAACTACAGGTAGGAGGAAAATATATATTTTTGATTTTGGGATGAGCTGCCCCTATAGTTGCTCTTGAAATGCAAATGTGAAAGACTTGAAGTAGATTTCACAGAGGAACAGGAAATTAAAATGTCCCTAGGGAAAAAATAACCCTCCAACTTTCAATACAAATTGACCTGAAACACACACACACACACACACACACACACACACACACACACACACACACACACACACACACACACACACACACACACACACACACACACACACACACACACACACACACACACAACGTATACTCATACTACTACGTCTACGTACGTACGTACACTACTACTACAACACCACACCACACACCACACACACACACACACACACACGACACACA
>NW_011369214.1:244727-256350 GCF_000735185.1 Notothenia coriiceps | reverse complement strand
ACTACCCTCACACACACACACACACCACACACACACACACACACACACACACACACACACACACACACACACACACACACACACACACAAGTATATGCTTACTGCCTCTGTAGGCTCACACATTTTGACATTTGACTCATTTGTGTTGCAATCAGTGTTAAGAAAGCTCTCATCTTGGTTATCGATTGGCAGGTAGGAACATCACACCATTGCCATTTACTTATCATCTCTTTGACAACAATGTTTGCCTCTTCAATATTTTTAACCTGTAACACGGCTCTTCCCTCCATTTACAGCTATCTGGCTTCCACTGGACAAGTACCCAATGGTAAGTGGGACACAAAGAAAACCTTTAAGAGGGTTTAAACATTTGAAAATGTGTGTCCAAAGTACCTGGTTGCATTTACTAGTCAATTTTCAGAAAATAAACCAGTAAGGTTTCCCTTGCGTTAATTCCTAAATCCTCATTTGGAAAGCTTTTTCTGTTATGGTAACTGACCTGGTAATCCTTTCCTACAAAACTCAAACTAACTCCCAACTAGGATAAACTCAATCTGAAACAGTTTTAGGAGGGATCAGTCATATACCCATTGCTGTGTTATGCTATAAGTTATATAACATATTAAACTGAAAATTCTTGAGTAAGGAACCACTTCTTCTCTCGCTGTTGGATATGCAAAAGGCAATACAATTTGGTACAAAAGCCTTTACAAAAGTTGTATTTATTATGAGGCTTCAGGTAGCATTTTTATTAAAAGATACAGACTGCCTGACATGAGTAGCTGCTTGTCCAGTCTGCTGGAAGGGGCTGTGAACTGCTCAGGCTGGGTGTTTGTTATTGTACAGCGCCCTCTTCTGTTCTAAAAGGTTGCATGACTTTTGTTTCCCATCTATAGAGTTTGGTCTGCTGGTGGCAGTGTGAGCCCAGACAGTTATCCCAAGCAGCAGAAATGGAAACAGTACTTAGATATTACTTAGAAGTACCTAGTTAAGTAAAAGTATAAATAATAATGGTATTAAGAGAACAAAATTAAGTCCTGAATTAAAAACGTTACTGAAGTAGAAGTACAGAAGTATTATCAGCTAAATGTACTTCAAGAATCAAAAGTAATAGTACTCAGTATGAGTCAAGGTAGTGGAGTAAAAAGTATGATATTAACCTCTAACATTTTGTGAAATAATAAATAATGATAATTCATTCCATTTTTTATTAGAGCGCTTTTTCAAGCGCTTTACATTACATATTACACATATTGGACATGTAACGGTGAATACGAAATAAATAAATAGACGTGATTGAAAGGCATTACGAGTATCCGCTTGAACATAATCAGGACAGAGAGGGTACAGCATGTTCAACTGACAATACTCTGCTAACAAGAGAAACATTAAGGCCCTGAGAGAACACCCACATTAAAGTCTGAGCATGATAAGAAACCAGCACAGTGGGCCAGAGTAGTTAATCATACTGTACATGAAATCTCAACTGTTGCACTGTGCTGGTTGAATAGCAGAAGGATATCTACTCAGTCCCTAGGCCAGAGCAAACACACACTTTATCTTCAGTCTGCCTTGCCCTTTAAGCCTGCAGAGAGCTATCTTATAAAAACAGCAGGAGCGTCATTAATCATGCACGCTGGTTATTTATACCACACATCACCTGTTTGACTGGTCATACTGTAGCCTGTGGGAGTGAATTAGGCCTGGCCTGATTCACAAAAGGCCTCTTTACTGGCCGTTCAGCAATTCTCCTTCACCAGCAGCTTTAAAGACACCTTATTGTGCTTATTTTCAGGTTCATATTTATATTTTGTGCCTCTAATGTGACATGTTTACATGCTTTAATGTTCAAAAAGATTGGTTAGCTGGCCAGCTCTGTTATGATTGGTCCACTGCTTAGAGATGCCCCGCCCCTTAGCCTATCACTTACAATGTTTTGGAGATCTAACCAATAGAAGCGTGAGTGTTACATAGTGTTGCCATTATGTTACGGAAGTAAAGGAGTCCAATTGAGGCGTTTCAGTTGTGGGAGAGAAAGATGTAGCATTTGCAGAACATTTTCATGCACAAAAACCTACATAACACACAAGAGGAAAGGGAACAACCTGCATGTTATAGCTGTAAAACTCACCATGTTGACTATGTGCTCTGTAATATAATTTCCTTTTTAGCAACTTGACAGTGACAGTTTTTCAAATTTTTCCCGAGATTTTTTCAGAACAGCCTGAGTGTAATAAAGAATAATTGTTTGTTGTAACATCAGGTTGCTTCTCTATAGAGAAGACCTGAAACAGAACAGCCTGAGAGAATGTCCTAGTTGACACGTTGCTGCTGTACTGAATTAATAACATACTGATAACTAACTGTGTCTCTGTATGTCCTCCCAGACTGCCGTTTGCTCTCCCTGGTGACCGTTGGCCTCTTCAGGAAGTACATTTCTTTCCTGGAGCTTCCCTTCAGCTGGCTGCTGCCCTGCAGCCTCCGCTGTTTCCTCGGCTCACAGGGCTACAGGCAAGCCAAAGTAAGCTTCACAATGCACTGTTTGTTGGAAAGGCGTGTCACTGTCTCCTATTAGAGGGCACATGTGTTTAGCACATTTAAACGAAGCTGTATGCAGTGTCTGTGCTGAATAGGCAAAAGTGGAGATACGGTTTTAAATAAAAAAAGTAAGTGGTTGAGCATCAAATAATTGCATGATTATTTTCATTGTCTAGATTCATCTATTGATCTCTTGGTCTATAAAATGTCAGGATTAATCGTTTCTTAAAGTCCAAGGTGATGCCTTTAAACGTCTTTTTTATCTCTTCATATTTGATATGCCGATAACGGCATGTCTAACATTTTTGCATAAGAAATTAACTAACAATTCATCAAATTGTTTTCCCTTTGATCGATTATTCTTTGTAACTTAACATCAAGCAAATTCTGTATATAAAAATTACATGTACAGTAAGTAGCAGATATATTTGGACCACGATTGGGTGTTAATTGTGATCCAATATAAAATGTAATGGATTACTTTGTACTCACTAACAAGTTCAACCCTCTTCTCCTTTCAGGATGCCATGTATTGCCACCGCACCCAGCTCCTGTGGTTTCGTTACCTCTACATCACCATGTCTCGATACATGTTCATCAACACGTTCCAAATGATCCCACAAGGTCCAAAGAACCTGAAGATCTATTGAGTTATGAGATAAACTGATGCACTGACTGTTACTTTGTTTTCCTGCTGCCTATCTACTAGATAACTGTGGTGAAGAGTGAATAAGGGTTTACAAATCAGATGAGCTGTTTTGCTCACTGTAAAAAAAAAGAGTTATCAGTACTTTACTTTTTCGAAGAAGACTCAGCGTTTTATCGTAAGCCCTTCCCATAGATAATGCTGACTTTTCGTTCCTCAAATTTTTTTATTGTCATTACACTGTATAAAAGCAACACTACGGATACAGTTTTGTAATCTTATGTCAAAGATTATTAAAAAATACTGTAAAACATTTTTTGATATTGATGATTAAAATAAGCTTGATTCTTAAATCACAGTGTTGTCATTGTGTGTTTTTCAGCTGTGCGTCTGCTTCAGGTTTAGACATATCTCTGATGCTCTTGTGAGCTTGCATGCTTTCTTCCCACTTCTCCCCACAAAACGTCTCCACTGTGACGCTGCGGACAGTACCTGGATCCAGACAGTGTGGAGCAACGCCTGGGGAATAAACAACAACAGCAACGTTATTTACATATGACAAAAACAGCCTACGCCCATTATATAACACCATGGGGCTGAGTCAGAATAGGGTGTGCTGGAGGTGAAGAGAGTCACAAGGCTCCCTTTGTCATACAGTCACTGTGGAGCCTGGACCTACAGTGTGTGGAGGATAGTCTTGGTAACCAATAACAAATCTAATACTAGGCCTGTTATGTGAAATATATGATGTTGAATTTCAAATTGTATTCAAGGGAATCTTTTCTGATGCTCGGGCTTAATTCTTTAAAAACAATCTTTTTTGAAATAATGCTCTGAGAAGGAAAAAAATAGCAAGTTAAATATAATAGGTGAGGCAGTATTTTAAATGTTGTTGCATCCTTGTGTTATTTTTGCCATATTGAGCTCAAAAGGCAACATTGTAGATCATTTAATCAAACTTTTTTTTTATCTTCCCCATGTCACCTAAATTAGTTCTGTGTGTCTCTGTATTATGTAATTGGTTTTTAACAAAGATATTTTGAATCTACTGTATAGATTTTAGGAGAAGTTTTCTTATATAATCTGGAAACTTGGTATGGAACATTTATCTCTTATTGGGAACATAAAGGTTCTGTTTTTTACAAATTTCTGAAATAAAGGGATTTGTTTTGGGCTGAGTTGACTGGAGTAAACACAGCAGGATGTTAGGTAACAACATATGAGCGTGGTGTGACTGTCATGTGTAAACTGTTAGCAATCATACCGTAGCCGTCAGGGTTGGAGCGTGGAGTGTAGAAACTTTGAACTCCACAAGTCTTACAGAAGGTGTGTTTAGCAACGTGAGTGTTAAACGTGTATTTGATCAGATAATCTGACCCCTGTCAAGGAAAACAAAATTAATTTACTTTAAAATGTTCGTCTGATTTCAAACATTCGTATTGTCATACTGATATTCTGTACAAACTGTGAAGTCCACTGAGACAAATGTAACATTTGTGATATTGGGCTATATAAATAAACATTGATTGATTGATTGATTGAAACATAATTAAATATTCAGCTTGAGTTACCTGTAAGAGTGTGAAGTGATTCTTTGGAACAATGAAATGATGGTTTTGTTTCTTTGTGCAAATGCTACAGCTGAAGAAAAACAGACATGATTCAGTATGTATTAACTTGCTATAAAGTGTGCAAGCGACACATGTTGTTTGAAATCTCTTTAACATGACAGGTATTGGGATTAATTAGTTTTTATTTAGCAAAACAAATATGTTTTACCCATTCATTTTTAAAATAATAAATGTCTTGGACAGTCTAGTTTTTGTCCAATACACAGTGTTTATTTCAAATTACATGACAATATAAGATTTATTTTCCTTACTTGCATTGGAAAACATGGAGGTCTGGGGAATTTAGGACTTCAAATCTTACAGCCCCACAGTGGCAGCCGCCTGTGTGTTTCACCAGATCCATTCTGTAGGTATAAAGGAAATAACAAATTATCATGAGAAACACGTTTATTCTGATTTAGGTAGGATGATATTTCAGTCACCTTGATGTCAACAACAGAAAGAATGTGTTTACCAAACTATTCAATGAAGCTCTGATGAAACTTGTGTGCTAGTTTGTTATGAAACCTTTCGACGTGGAACTGAACGTCCCACCCAAAATGGCACATTAAACTAATCAAAGTCCATTAACTGATAAGAGTTAAATTAACATTATAAGCCTCTCTACTTTTGATCCATTCACAGGTATTGTTGGGTCATTGAAATTCACAAAAATAAGTCAAGTTTGTTGCAACAAACCACAGACGACAGTTTTATTTCACGTGATGATGCTTACACAACACTCAAATATAGGCCATAGCTTGCTTGAAAGATTGTTTCTTCCTGGAACACTTTGAGGCAGTGCATAATTATTCCAAGCAAGAGGCAGGGCAAAGTACAACAGACATGCACAAACACATTCCTCTGAACTCTGTTGGAAAGCACTGGCTGGTGTAGTGCATCACGGGTTCGGTGTCATATGACAGGGTGCAGCTGGAGGGGTGGTGTTAAGGGAAAGCTGTGACCCAAATACATAAATTAGGACTCTCCCTGTTGTATCATATCTATGACCCCAAAATAGAACCCCAGAAGGCTACAGACCCCATCTGAGCTTTAATTGAATTTAGGTCACAGTGCCACTGTTGTCTGAAATAATGGCTGAAGCTAGAAAATGGGAAGGCAAATCTCTGGTTTAATTCTAATTATCTTGCCAAAGTCCCTTTACTCCAGGTACACATCGCCAAACTGTTATGTATTACTGTTTTTCTGTATCACATGCATTGTCATCATGCAGGCAGTTAGTCATGCATACCTACAGCCCTTTCCTTAGAATCTTATAGTTACTCAACAAATGAACAAGGAAGAGGAGAACAATTATATTGTGTTCTGTCAGAAGGATAATGTTGAGTGGCCCTGGCAGTGTGTTAGAATTATGAACAGCTGTTACATTATCTGTTTGTGAGTGTTTTCTTTTCTCCTGCCATGACAATTTTCTCATAGCAAATGGTGACTTGACAAAGTACTTTCTGTACAGTGTGTACATCCTTATAAGCAGAAAAGTGCCATACCACTGCTTTCACGAAACATCAGATAGAGCTAAACCAAAACCAAAAGGGAATTTAAATCTATTTAGTCAACTTACACTCTTTATCTTTAGACACGCCTCATATGGTCATTCTGGTTCTCAAACATCACGTTTCAGTATTTAGGTCATTTTTTTTATTGTGCATGCCAGATAACTGGTATCGCCTATTACATCTTTGCAGAGGTGTTCAGGTTGGCTTTAAATCAGGAATGTATTCTTTATTTAAATGGTGGTGTTGTAGGAAACCTGCTGGATATGGGTTGCTAATGAATACAAGGTGGGTAAAGGTGGTTAGTTAACAGTGTGTCCGCTTCCATTTAGCCTCCAAGACCGCTGTCACAGCAGCTGGTAGCAGATGTTTACCAAGCAAGTTTCCATCTGTTAACAGCGACGAATGATGGAGATTAACTCAAATTCCTGTTTGCACATGCCCCTCTGTCGTGTCACATTAAATGCATATTCATTTATAGAGCTGATGAGTTCCTAATGACATAACTTGTATGAAATTGTATTGAGTTACGTTTTAGAAAAGTCCATGTGTATGGTTACACTATAATGGCACAGAATGACACGAACCATTGTCTATTTAGGTCTTGACACTAATTCATAAATATATGTTAAAATCTCAGTCAAAAATACAAGTCGGTCATCAAACAATACTTACTGTAACACAGCAACCAATCGCTGGCAAAACAAACAATCGTGCAGTCCAATCAGAAGCTCAAGGACGGTTTCTGTTGCTAAGGTAGTTCGAGAAAATTCCAGAACCGTAGTGTAGAGAGAGATATTATTCCGCCGCATAAAATAACGTTTACATCCATACAATTGTTTTTGAATAAAATCATCTTTATGAGTAAACATGTGATGATTCGATAAAATAATATTGTGCTATTAATATCTCGAATCGAAATAGTGGTCTGCCGAGAAGTGGTGACTACTTTCACATGCGGAAGGATACTCACAGATGACGTATGCAGTCATTGGTATATAGTACAGTGTTTGTCAGAACAGCAGTTAGTTCAGCAGTGGAAGCTGAAAGAGAGTAAGACTACGCAAGAAGGATCCACAAATATTAACTGCGTCTCTTGATCGTAGGTACATATTTTCTTCTGTTTTCAAGATGTATTGTTGTTAGTTCTTCAACTATTGATGAGTGGATGTTTTAGTAGCTTGTTTCGTGCCACTGCGGTAGAGCTTCGCTTGTTTAGAAGATTGTCAGACGTTGTCTCAAATTTACATTAACTCGTAGTAGTACACTACAGTAGGTTGTAGAATTTATTTTAAAACGGTGTACGTGTCACGAACGAAAGTTATCGTCGTCGAATTAGTGGCAGTCTTATGTAAGCATTAACAATGACTCAACATTTCCAGTATAGTCCATTATCGAGTAACGTTAGCTGAACAAAAGTAAGGTCAATATGATTTCAAAATGGCGCGTGGCGTGGATGTAATAGCTGCTGTTAGTTAAAATTCTGTTTGTAGATGTCTAAACGTATTTTCGACTTTTGATATGTTATTAATGGAAGCCATTTTACAAGTTAGACTTTCACTACATCTTTTATATGAATAATAGGGATAATATAAAAAGACAAATGTACTCTTAACATCTATCATACGTGAGAGCCCATCAATTAAACCTGTTTTACCAATTCAGATTTTGTTTAACCCTAATTTTATGTTTCTCAATTTGACATAGGTACAAACATGCAGATCTTTGTGAAGACCCTCACTGGCAAAACAATCACCCTAGAGGTTGAGCCAAGTGACACAATTGAGAATGTCAAAGCTAAGATCCAGGATAAGGAAGGCATTCCCCCTGACCAGCAGAGGCTGATCTTTGCTGGCAAGCAGCTTGAGGATGGCCGCACACTCTCCGACTACAACATCCAGAAGGAGTCGACCCTCCACCTTGTGCTGCGTCTGAGGGGCGGGCAGTAAAGTGATTAATGATTCCATGTTCTTAACCTTATTTCCCTCACGTTAACGTGCTACGTATGACATGTTATACACCGTATTATAAAGTTGTTACACATGAAGAAGGTGTTAAGAGTTACATGACCAAAAGTTTAATGTACATCACTTAATAAATGCTTAAACTTTATTTCCTGGTTTTGTTCCTTCATTTTGCAAATGTCCCTATTCAGATCAGTACAGAAGCTAAGTCTGGAGCATCCTGTTCTACATTTAAATAAGGGAGGTAGAAATGGGCTCTGGTACATGATGTTCTCTTAAGTGGGAAAGTGGAGACATAAAAAAAAAATACTGATGATGGTAAAGGTGTAGTGAACTAAACTGCTCAATATAAGCTTTAATTACAAGACAGTACATGCATTGTCGACATAACGCGTATACATATCTAAACCATAGAAATTTGATAATGCAACTGCAGTAAATAGGTGAAAAGCATGCTAATGAGTCTAGTAATTTCAATGTTATTGTACATTTTCCGTTATGTAGGCTGTCGAGTGTGAAAATGAATAAACTGATATTTTCGCTCAAAAATCCTTATAACTAGTTGCACTTTAATGACAAAATGTCAAAGCAGAGCCCACAGATTTAGTAATGAAATGCTCAAAGTTGGCACATTTTCATTGCATGTTCGCCTATGGTGTCTTTTATATTTGAAGGAGTTTAGTCATTCGATATGAATCAGATTTGATGGGTAAGTCAAAACCATATTATGTTCCCCTACTCAGTGAATGAACTTCTTCACTGCTGGAGGTGAGCTTCCCTATGAAATAAAGTATTTTTAATAATAGGGGTGTAGCGCCGTCTAGTGTCAAAAGGTTGAAATGTTAGGGGAAAGGAAGACTAACAAATATATCAAAGAAACAAGGGAAGAGCATTTTTGTAAACTTGGGTATAAAAAAAGTGCAGCATTAGATTGCCTTATGCCCTGGGTGTTAACAGGCAGGATCAAAGTGTGTCTTTGCAAGGTTGGGTAGTGGACATGCTTGGCATTAAAAAAAAAAGTTAAGTTTAAAGGTCATGAATTATTGTTTTCAATTGGAGCCCTAAATGGTTAAATCACAGAACAAAATAAATAAATAGATTCTTCGTGTTAATTGGTAAGAGGTTACATTTATATACCAATGACCAATACAATGTATATCTTTAAATACAAAAATATATGTTTAATGTTTCATTTAACTTTTGATTTACCTTGGGTGTCAAGCGTAACATGACTTATTTATTGAAGCATTTGGTTATAGTTAGTTATGAATTGCATATTAAAGTTGTGGCCCTTAAAACCCTTTATAGTTTTGTACAGTATGTGCAACATGAATATGTGACTGTGTACATATAGAGTGAATATAGTGACAACTAAATCAAAAATTGTTATTCAAGCATTAAGAATGTTACCTACAAATAAACCCAGCAGAAAAGTTAGGGTACGTGTACGGGATAACACTACAGTCTCCAGTGAGCAAAGTAGTGTGGATTATGGATATAATAAGGTTTGTGCAGAGGCATTTTGTGTCTAACAAGTGACATGTAATGTAAACCAAAACTAAACTGGCTCAGCATTGTTATCTTGATAATTGGGTGACAGCGGTTATCCATGTATATATCTTATAGCACTGCTGACTTGAAAATCTGTTGATTGTTTGTGCATCAAGATCAGGAAGATATATGACAAAATTACATGAAACCCTACAAGTTAAATTGTGAAAACCTGAAACACACACAGTATATTTTAAACAGAGCAGCTATATTCTAACAGAACATGAACAAATATCTATTTGATCATTTCCGCCTGTGATCTTTGGATGTATGTCCGGCCCAGAGATGGGAAGATAAGTAACAGGCATAAACAATGAGTGTTTAAATTATGTAGGGTACATTAATACTAAGGGTTAAGAGGTTTATTCATCATGAAAAAAGGCTTCTGCATGTTAAAACAATTATAAAATGTACACAGAAATCTTTAGGCTTTTGAAGTTTGTGTTATTGTAGCTTTCATTAACATTTAAAACAATGTTTATTGGTCATATAACTTTCTTTCTTTGAAGTGAAGCTAATATAATAAACTTATGTATAATACATTACAGGTTTTATTTTGAAACACAGAATGGGAACTATTTTCCATTGCGGATGAATATTGCTCTATGACGTGTAGTCTGAAGTACAAGTTATCCTGTCCCCCTGGCAACTGCACAGTCAGAGAGAGGTGTTAGTGAGGGACGACTAGATACCGAAACAAATTGTGAGTAAAATCGTTCGTTTAAAATTGTTTTACATTTTTTTCCAGGTTAAATGTTGTATTTTATTACATCAATCTACAGCGTCCATTTGTTTTCAACAATTTTTTTGTTAGCAGCTAGCTAACCACTTGGTAAACAACGACTGTAGAGGCTGGTAACACAACCTACAATTAGCATTTGTTTTTAATGTACAATATCTGTTAACCTAGATTACCTTTATTCTGTATTACCTGCTATGTTTATTTCTTTATAAATTACTCGACACGTTTATCAATAACGTCAAATACATGGCTAACGTTGGTAACAATGGTGGTGAGACATTTCTAGCTGCATCGTTCATTAGCTGGTAACGTTAGTTGAACAAAAACGAAGGCAAACAACAATACCCTTTTAAAATGGCGCTGGTGCTCGAATCACCGGCCTCCTACCAGTATGTTCATGTTATTTACTCACTTTTAACATTTCTGCTGAGATAAAAATATTAAATAATGTCCCCTAAGAATGGCGTCTGTATGCAAAACACATGAACAAATGTAACAACTCAGGTATAACGTTCTTTCAGACAGAAAGCTTCATTAACAACATAGCCTTATATTTAGTTGTGCTTTAAAGTATGTTATTTTTAAAGTAAGCCTTTTTACATTATAGGGTATCAGTAACGTGTTATAACTTTTTTCCACAGGGGCAAACATGCAGATCTTTGTGAAGACTCTCACTGGCAAGACCATCACCCTTGAGGTCGAGCCCAGTGACACCATTGAGAATGTCAAAGCTAAGATCCAGGACAAGCTCCCACGCCGGCAGAAGTTCGACCAAGGTCGCTTCTAGCGGACCGACGACGCAGCGCCATTACGGGAAGAACGGAGGACCTCAGAACCGGAAGTGCGAAGACGTTAAGCCGACAGCGACCCGAGTTGGTGAGGTCTCCACGTACGCAGAACGGTCACTACTCAGAAGTGTTCTAGACGTACTGGAGGAGAGTCTCTTCTTGGTCCGTACCTCCCAACTGAGAAAGGACGCCTACAACATCAGTCTCTCTCACGACGGTAGGAGGTGTGACGAACGTCGCGTTTCTAGTTCGGAGACGACCGCCAGCCCC